>NC_041402.2:92328090-92575590 GCF_900747795.2 Erpetoichthys calabaricus | reverse complement strand
AGTCATAAGAAGTCAAAATATGGAAAATGAATGGCTCCAGCATGAATTATCTGATGTGCACCAGATTCAGTCTAAGACAAAAAATACATTATGTCCCCTCTGGGGCTTTGTAAATTTGAGTTTTTTGCGGCTTTTATTGTTTTTATTTTTGGAGTGTAAAATAAAGTATAGTGCGCCTTAAAGCCATGTACACACTTCAGTATTACATCCACAGCTGTGAAATGCAGACAATCTGCAGCACGCCAGTAAAATGAATTTTACTTTAATGCCTCTCAATCATTTCACCATGGAAAAGAACAGTGTGTTCTTAAAATATGTGACATGCTGCATATTTTTCACCCAAAGCCACATCAAAATGCACCATCATGCCCATTACCTGTACTGCATGAAAACTCATCCGATGCCATTGCCAAGCGACTGCCCCATTCTGCTCCTGGATTCCTGCAGAAGATGCTGTGGATGTGCACACTTTGAGCATCAAGGAGGAAGGTACCAGGTATGTTTCTGTCTCTGATGTATCTTCAGGATTGCAATCACCAAGACTGTCATCATAATTGGCAAAGTGAGTGTTGTACTACCAGAACAACCACAACACACACATCTCATGGCTCACCATATTTTTTTTTGTTGTTGAAGTACCATTACTTAAACACTAAACAACAGGCACATAAATATGGAATTAGCACATAAATGCTCCCAGACAGGAACTAAACACCTTTCTTCCTTTGTCAATGGACTCAATTTTGCTGGTCACGAAACACCATTTATTTCACTATTCGTTTTACAAAGGAAACTTTGTATTTTGCTCATCAGTACCCATATTCAGTTCTTCTCTTGATCCATTTGAACTGCTTTTTCGATGTCCAATCCAGTGCATTATTTGACGTCATCCAACCTTCTTTTTATTCTTCTTGTTTTCCTCTGTCCTTTTGACACCTCTCCCAGCATCAGTTTTTATTGATCTATTATTCTGCATTCTGCATGTGTATCCAGTGCCAACTTCTTTGCTGTAAACTCATCTACCACTGTTATTTTTCAGCTTAGTTCTTCTTGTTTCTCCTTGTTGATTACCACACTCTTCCATCTTACCCTCATTATTCTTCTGTAACACTTAATTTCAAACGTGGTCATACTTCTCTGTGTTATTGTTTATTCAAGTCTGGGATCCACATGCATATAGCAATGGTGACATTGCATACGTGTCACGTTTTCACAACTTGGTTGTGATGCTGAAATTTGTGTTCTACCAGATCATGGTCAAGCTTGTAAATGCACTAGTTGCTACTTGAATTCTTCTCATTTCCAAACTACAATCATTCCATTTAGCTATCAAATTATCCATATAGATGAACAAGTCTACATATTCTAACTTTTTGGTTTCAATAAACACATTTTTTGTGCTTTTGATGTTCATCATCCTTAATTGGTTCTTTCCCCAAAATCCTTGGTAGTGTTGTATTTTACTGTCAGCTGTTTTGCTGGTGATTCCCATTTTCTGCCAGTAGTTCTACATCAATGACTCTCAGACCCAGCCTTAATTTACATGTACACTCCACAGTATTTACCTATTTAACATCCACTAATTTGTCAGTCTCATCACAAACACTGCCACGATGCACTCAGTAACCTTCAATACAAATCAAGAATGCCTTAACAATGGATACCGCAGCTTCAATACCTTACCAGAAGCTCCACTCATGAGCGACACTCCTGTTGGGACACCTAAATCCTTCAGCACTCAGATTGTTACCTATGAAAGGGCTTAGCA
The DNA here is from genome assembly GCF_900747795.2 of Erpetoichthys calabaricus. NCBI lineage: Eukaryota > Metazoa > Chordata > Cladistia > Polypteriformes > Polypteridae > Erpetoichthys > Erpetoichthys calabaricus. Next base: position 92,573,822 of record NC_041402.2, on the reverse strand, counting down.
AAGGCCAAGAGGCACTTCAGGGCAGCTGCACTTCTGTTGACAGATGGCTACCTTTGAAAGTTCTGCACAAATATTCTTACAGATGCCAAGAACTTGCTTGAAAGCTTTCCCTTATTGAGTTATGGGCATGGCTCTCTGCACTCAGATTGCTACCCCTGAAAGAATGTCACCTAAATGAACACAGTTTGTTACATTAACCTCATCAGGTATTGCTAAATATCAGCAAACAATTAGACAACTTCAACTAAGTAATACTCAAACTTTATCGTTAAACATTAACTATGTTTATTTGCAGAAAAATAGGCATAAATGTTAGATATAAAAAAAAACAACCTGAATGATTCCAGTCAGGGTCACACAGCAAGCTTTGTATCAGGTAGTGGCTGTAACTTTAGTTGTTATGGTCTTTGTCTTCTTAAGCCACATGTGATGCTTGGGAGTCCTTGAAGACACAATCTGACAGAGCTGTCTTCTGTATCTGGCACTTACTGTATGAGGTCTTTAATTTTTTTTTTAATTCTGTCCTTTAAAGTATATTTTTAATGGCTATTTTATATAAGATTTTGCAATACTCAAAAATTGGAAAACTGACAAGTTCTCAAGGTCTGGTTCCTTTTCAATGAGATTATTTTGAGCTACATATAAGTAACATGCTTACTTTCAAAGTCCTGAGTCCCTATGTCACATCTTCTTCCAAGCATATACACACTGGTTAGTTTATCTGAGTATAAACATCTTCATTCTAGTAGATAATAACTTTCCTTTTTAACATTTGATTTTACTTTCTATAATTCCTTAAACAGTTTACATGCATTTCAAACTCTCATCCTGTCTTCTGAAAGATATCATTATGAATGGATCATTGCCATGCTCCTGCCTTCCAGGTTACCATCAGATAATGATAGCTTTAGTCACGCAGATAAACAATAAAATTTTAAGAGTCATATTTTAAAATTTTTTATGTTTGTTACAGCCCCATAGTCCGTCATGTCATTTTAAGTGAAATGCCTTTTTAAAGTCTGCAAAGCAATGGTACAAGTTCATCGACTTGATCAACATTTCAGCAATATCTCTGAGAGTTAGTATTTGTTGGATTTTATTTCTGTCTATCCTTGAGACACCTCAATCAGGTTTTCTTCGAGTGCACCACTCAATCTCTTTGGCAGGTATACAAAAATTTGATCCACATGTTCAGCATTAATGCTATTGTTTTGTAGTTTGAAAAGTATATGAAGTCTTCTTTTTTGGGTAAAGCCACCAGGGTAGATCTGCACCAATCTTTCTGCCATCTCAGATTTTTCAGATTTTGCTGCAGATCTTCTAGATCTTAGGTCCTCCAACTTTAATCATTTCTGCAGGTATCTTTTTGATTCCGCAGCTTTTGTTGTTTTTTGAACTTTCTGCCTGCTTTCTCTACCTTTGCCTTCAGTATGCCACCCTCGTTATTAATTTTTCTTGGTATACCATCTCTTTACTTCAACTCTTCCGAGACACCATTTTTGTGTCCATGTAGCACTCTCAGGTGTGCTTAGATCATTCTTAACATTTCTGTCATCATCTTTAACAATCACACAGTTTAATATTTCAGGTATTTGATGCAACTATGCTTGTTTGTTGTGCAAGTAATTCGTTACATTTCTGATGAACATCTTGAATTATGGCAGCTTATGGCAATTTAGACTTTTTAATGATTGGAAGGAGTTTAAAATAACAGGCTGTGCAGCAGCCTACTTGCTTATTCTCTCTCTGTGTAGCTTAATAAATAAAATTGTAATCTGTTTGCTTATCTGTTTCTTTGTTCACCAATCACACAAAAATGGCTAAATCGATTTTCACATAATTTTGCATGTGCTTTGCTTGTCCAACTTAAAATATAGGCTATGTGGCATATTGGGGTGGGGGACAACCCACAAACATTGTGGGGACCACAGTTTCTCTGAGGCAGCAGGAATGGCCTGTGGCTGATGAGAGGGCATACTATGTTTAGCCATAATGAGTTTGTAAAACCCTGTTTATCCCTGTGTATTTTAATCTAGACCCTTTTCTGAGAAACGTGTGTCCAGTAGTGGTATGCAGTGTTACCCAACCTTTATTGAACAATATTCCTTTCTTTCAAATCCCCCAAAAATTTTTAAAACTCTAAAACACCATTTTTAGTGAGTTTTGTGGTTGTAAAAATTGCATGCACAAAGTTTAGCATCAATTTTGTGAAACTGTTAAAGGAAGAAAACTTGGCTGTTTCACTCACCACTACCTATTATTTTGTGATTTTATGAGGTCAGGTCAGGTTGGGGAGCATGCACTGGTAGAGCACGTTGCTGCACCCACCACATGACGAAACAGCTCAGGATCCTGGTTGGCAACCCCCCAGGCAGGCATGTGGTTCAGTCCCACCCTCCAGAAATGTTCATCTATCTGCGTGGGTGTCACCTTGGCATGATCCAACCACTCGGGTCCTCAACAATGAGGATCCTGTTAGCCGGATCACCCTCGGGTAATCGCGCCATATGGCCATAGTGCCATAACTGATGCTCCCTCACAATGCAGATAATGTGCCTCATTCGGGATTCCATGAACAACTGCTTGTTCAACACAGTCAAACGAGGGGTACCTATACATAAAAAATAGAGCAATATTTGGACTGCCTTACAAGGACAGTCAGTGCCAGTGTGGTGTATGTTGGTCAAGTGTGCACTGTGTATACATGACAATAATCTTGAAATTACGTAACATTTTTATCAAAGCAAAACCTTACATTTTTAAAAAAAGCCAAAGCTATTGTATGCCTGCACATCGTTACTAAGTGTGATAGTGAGAAGCAACAATGAAAAATGATGTATTAGTGAATACTAACTCACTGTTCAGAAAATGCTAGAGAGATAATGACTGAGGGGCACATTGGTTCTGTTTCTTGACGGGGGACAATTATTCAAGTTCCATTATGTGATGATAATTATAATTTTAGGATGCAATGCCAATATGATGTCATGACTTTCGGCAATTTTAAATTAACATTAAACGAATTAACCTTCAGTTATCTTTATAACATTATCTAATCCCACCACTGGTGCTGTCTCCTGTAATAACATGGAAACCTGCATCGATGTCTGGGCTCTCCAATCCTCTTGGCCCACCTTCTGTAGATGTTTGTCCATGTATTCAATTATTCAAGAAGCCATCCACTTTATTAATGTGAAAGTAAATATCTATTTGTGAAACCACATTAGAACAGAAAACAAAAAGATGTAGCAAGGAGTTACCCCAATTACAGAATGCAACCTTAAACAAAAAGAACAAATTCTGGACTCATGAGAGCACAGAAGTTGATAGAGAGCTAGTATAGATGGTGGATGGGATACTGGCATTTCAGCCAGAATGACAAAAGGGTCAACCTTTAAAAAACACAAATTTTTTCTTTCTTACTGTAACCCATTATTTTAAAATAACTGGGTAATGCCAGGGGCTTCATTAGTTGAAATAAAATTTACATTCTATAATCAAGAAGTTAGATGTTATTCGGGGGTATTGTTTTTTTATTTAAGTTTAAGTTTATGTTTCTTTCCTATTAGTACTATTGGTCTCCATCAAAGCCCCTAAATTTTATGGTTTCCTGCAGACACCAATGGCAGTGTTATTATTCAAATGTTCCACCAACATGAAACATGTTGCCACTCTCACCATATTAAAATAAGTAGCTTAACTTTATTTAATAGAAAATATAAATCAGTTTATGAGATATATTCCTTAGGGCTTGTTTATACTTCACGCTCAGAATGCGTACGTGCACGCATCATGGCTGTCACGCGTTCCCAGCGTTCATCAGATGTGTTCTCTAAGCACGTTCTCAGAAATTAACAAAACGCGTGCGCAAATTGCAGTACCAACAAAAAGCCTGGAAACGTGATGTCAGAGTCTCTGTTTACTGTCTACATCTGACAGAAAGACGTTTTGAGGATCCTCTGGGATTGATGTGCGTGCTTTGATGTTTGATGAATGGTTCGATGTGGTGAAGCAAAATGTTGACATACAAATGCATTCGTGGTGCTTTTATTTTCAAGCATCGCATATTCCCCAATGTAATGACACGATACATTTTAAAAGTCTCCATTACCATCTTTTGTGCCGTCTTTTTTTTTTGTTTGCACCTTCACAACAGCATCAGAATGCACGGCAGCATATTTGAGCCATAGACAAAAAATTAAGAACAAGGTGAAAAGGTCTATTTTGTGATTATAGTGGAAATTTCGGCTTTAATCTCGAAATGTCCACTTTAACCTCGTAGTTTACTTTAAACTCATTTACTTATTAAAGCAGACTGTCGTAAACGTCATCTTAAAACCGACCCAGTTGTTAATTGCTATGTGCTTCTGGGGCTTCTTACTGAACTGACAGCAGTAGCAAGCAGCAATAGATCACCACATAGAACATTACATTTATAATATTCCAGCTCTCTGAACATTTAGAATCCTTAGATTTATACTTTATGTCACTTTCATGATGAAATGCATTAAAGTATGTAGGTTACATTTTACAGATAAGTCGTTAACTTTATTTAAACAAAGAATACTGTTAAAAATTACACATATGGGGGAGGCACGGTGGTGGAGTAATAGCACTGCTGCCTCTTGGTAGGGAGTCAAATCCCTGGTGTTCCTTGCCTGGTGTTTGCATGTTTTCCTGGTGGGCTTCCACAGTGTGTTCCGGTTTCCTTCAAAAAACATGAAGGTTTGGGGATTTGGTGATGCTTAAATAATGCTTGTGTATGTGTATCCTTGTGTTCACCTTGCGATGAGCTGATGCCCCATCCAGTTATTGTTTCTGCCTCGTGCCTGATGCTTGCTGGAATGGATTGATGTATGTAATCATTGAACATCCATCCATTTCAGAGATATTGTGGCAAGGTGTCCTCAGAATTTAATGGGTGTTTCAGGCAATTCACAACTCAGCAAAGCCGAACGTTTTCTCACCGTGATGATATCTTGCACTGCCACCTGGTGGAATCTTCTAGATTTTCGTAAAGTACACACACAAGTATAAACAGTACACCGCTTGCATAGCAGTAGCGCCCGCTGGAGCACGTGTTGCATCACATGAAGTATAAACCTGGCCTCACTGGGTGTGCAGACCATTTATTCAATTGTGCTCCCGGTTTCTGGAAAAAATGCTGAGACAAACACATAGGAAACATGATATACTTTGAGAACTGATTTTACAGTAGCTGAAGATAGAAAAAAGAAGACAATAAAGAATTACCAGCTAAGGACATCATAGCCAGGTCTCATCAAATATATTCCCCAGGGTAGATATGGTATGCTTTGACCTGCCTAGATGGAAAATAATGTAGGACTGTCACGAAAACACACTGTGAAGCTCTTTTGAGGGTAAATTACATTAACAGCCTCCTCCAAATTCTCCTTCTTTGCCAGTCTTGGGACGGGCATCTAAAATCACCCATACAGTAGTTCAGTTTGCAAGTGGAATTTGATAAAAACTAATTTTTGGGACCTCTTCCACAATCTTCATGGTTCATCTGCCCATACTGTCATTATGGGGTTATCTCTCTCTCTGTCTCTCTCAATGACACCCATCAGACGCATCCCCTGACCTGTGCCACCCTCACCCTGTTTTTGCCCCTTGCATCTCATTACAGCATCCATTAACCAAAAGTGTGTGTGCAGTCTGGGGTCCATAAGTCTCCAGGTGTAACCCAGTGGTAATGGGATGCACGGAAGCACTCGGAGCCTTGTTTTTTTTATTACTGTTTATTACGCAGATGCCTCTACCTAAGGCGCCATATGTTACAAATGTTTATATAAATACGAGAGCACAGAGCAGTTAGGTGATATGCTCAGGATCACTAGTGGGGATTGAAATGGCAAACCTATATATGAAAGTCCAGCATGCCAGCCAAAACCTTACACAACATTTATTGAGCCCAGCTGTAACTTTAAAAACATTTCGATAATCTGTCAAAGGTCCGTCTCGCCATTTTTACAGCATCTGTTTCAGTGTTTTAGTTAATTTTCCAAACTGCAGCCGGCTATTGTGTGAGTCTGCACTGAGACTGATGCTGGGGTTGATTGCTTTGCTCAGATGCGGCTCTTTATGACCTCTAGCTATTTCATTTTACACTTTTGTGCTCACAGTAGAAATGAGAAGATCCAGAATGCAGCGGTTATTGAATTGTCACAAATCACTGATCATAAAATAATGAGTTTCACAGTCTTCTAGCAATGCAAGCTGGCAAAAAGTAAAACTATTAAATTTAATTTATGAAAAGCAAAATGTTCTGCAGTTCAGGAAAAGCCTTCAAGAAATAAAATGGGACAGCCTTCTGTGTGTAAGACCCCTATAAAGCTACATGGCAGATTTAATAGAATACTTCATACAGGGTGACTGGAGGCAGTATAATAATAAACGGATCCCCCTTTCAAATGACTTAAGGGTGTAAGAAAAACTATAGGAAAAGAAATCTCGATAAAATGAAATAAAGAGAAGCGACATGAGTGTATAGCAGATTTCGGAAAGACTCCTTCATTCTTTTCACAGTTTGCTATTTGGCAGCCTTGTGCTAAAATCGTTTAAATTCATTTCTCTGCACATCAATCAACACTCAATACCCTAGAATGACAAAGTGACAACAGGATTTGAGATATTTGCTAACTCATTGTCTGCGGAGCATCAAGTAGGATGCCTGTTGGAATATGAACAGCGAGAGAGAGAGTTGGTCTTCTCAAGATAGAAAAATGAAAGTGAGAAAAATAGAGACACAAAGAGAACAATCCTTTGGTTTCCCATCACACGTCAGGGACCAATGGGCCATTGTGGTGCATAGTGCCTCTCGTGATTCAGCAACCAGTCCTGTTCATCTACAACTCAGTTCTTCAATAACCAATAGGACATGTCTATGTTACACCAGTTCTTGTTTCAGCACGACCCCATTCCATCTCCAGGCAGATTGCATTTTTCTTCACAGGCTCCAAAGGGTTACTTGACTTTTATTGGGGGAATGAGTGCTTACAAGTAGACTGATGACTGCCTTCATCCTCCCTACCACAACTTGCATTCCCCAAAGCAGCACTTGGCAAAAAAGTTCTTATCAGTGATAGCATTCCTGAAACTAATTTGTATATGACAATTTACAAACAAATGTTAAAGTATTAAATGTTAGTCTAAATTACAGAATTTCATACAACATGGATTGTTTCTTTTGCCACACTAATCTGAGCTCCCCACACAAGAAAGCACAGGCACTGCCATTTGTTATGATAGTTAGCATCACATTTGTCACCATGCATCTACTGTAGTTACTCATATTGACTACACTGAACATACTAATATTACTGTGGTTGGTTTTTATTATTATTTTTTCACCATTATGAGTAAACAACACAAGTTAGATTTATTATTATTATTATTATTACATGCAGAAATTTACTAGATTTAGCAAGCTCTGATTTTAAAAAGACTTTGAAAACCTGAGTGCAGAACAATTATATTTCTATCAAACAAAATCTGTACAGTTCTTTCAAAATATAGACTGGAGCATGAAGCTGTGTTACCTTGGAGACATTCTTCAGCTTTTTGAATACCTAGAAAATAGTGTTCAATGTAGAAAAGTCCAAAGTGGTAGACATTTACAAAAGGAGCGTCAGTTATAAACACAAAATAGGACACATTGTCCTACAGGAAGAAACTCCCTGAAAAGGATTTAGAGGTTTATGTTGGCATGTTTTCGTCATCTAAACAATGTACAGAAGTGATTAAAAAGGTAAATTAAATACAATACAATACAATACAGTTTATTTTTGTATAGCCCAAAATCACACAGGAAGAGCCACAATGGGCTTTAACAGGCCCTGCCTCTTGACAACCCCCCAGCCTTGACTCTCTAAGAAGACAAGGAAAAACTCCCAAAAAAAAACCTAGTAGGGAAAAAATGGAAGAAACCTTGGGAAAGGCAGTTCAAAGAGAGACCCCTTTCCAGGTAGGTTGGGCGTGCAGTGGGTGTCAAAAGAAGGGGGCCAATGCAATACAATACACAGAACAGAGCAAATCCTCAATAAAAAATTAAATTTTTTTTATAAGTACGGAGCAGAATTTAACAGTAGATGATATCACATAATAAGATTTGGATAATTTTAGACTCCTGGAGACCTCATCCACCAAGCTGCCTCCTCCATTTGGCCATTCCACAGCTGAAACAGTGTTTGGCCAGCCAATCCGATGAAAGGACCCCATTTTCTCACGATTCCTGTGATCCTCCATCTGAGATGACTTTACCTTAGGCAGGCAAAACAACTTGGCAGGTGGGATGTGGCACCAAGTGCCACATTTGAGTACCGAGAAGAGAAACAGAATAGGTGAGGGTTAATATCCAATTCTAACTATCGTGTTACTTATGTTTTAGTGCTAATGACCAACAACGGAGATGCAGTATGTACAGTTAATCAGCAGCTCTAGTCAGGATATACTAAACTGTTTAGGGGCCCTGTAACTAAAAGCTCGACCTCCCATTGTTATTTTATTAATCCTTGGAACCATAAGCAGACCAGCATCTTGAGATCTTAATGTGTGCTCTGGTTTGTAAGTCATGATAAGTTCAGACAAGTAAGCTGGACCTCCGCCATTTAATGCTTTATTATATGTTAAAAGAAGGATTTTGAAATCTGCCCTAAGCTTAACCGGGAGCCAATGTAAGTATTTAAGAACTGGAGTTATGTGTTCATATTTTCTTGTTCTTGTAATAATTCTTGCAGCCGCATTTTGTATTAACTGGAGGCTGTATAAAGAACAGTTTGAACATCCAGTGAACACTGCATTGCAGTAGTCAATCCTACTAGAGATAAATGCATGAATTAATTTCTCAGAATCCTGTTTATTTAGAAAGCGCCTTAATTTCCTAACATTTTTAAGATGGAAGAAACATGTTTTGGACAACTTTGTAATATACACTTTAAATGACATGCTAGAGTCAAAGATAACTCCTAGGTTGCGGGCTGATTCAGTAAAATTAATGGGGATTCAAACTGAGTTAAATGATGACAAAATATTGTTATGATCAGCGTCATTCCCTCCAACAATTAACATCTCTGAAAGACAAATAGTTCTCATTCATCCACTCCTTTAATTCGCTAACACAACTAATTAAAGACAACATCGGAGAAACTTCATCTGATTTAAATGAAAGGTATAACTGGGTGTCATCTGCATACGAGTGAAAATTAACATTATGTTTCCTAATGAGAGATCCCAGTGGAAGCATGTAAAGTGAAAACAGTAAAGGTCCCAGTACTGAGCCCTGCGGGACACCATATTTCAGTTCTGTGTATAATGATGGAGTACTGTCAGCACATTTCTGTACATATTGGAATCGATTTGATAAATAAGAACTAAGCCAAGCGAGCACGGTGCCTGTAAGCCCAACATCATTTTCTAGCCTGTGTAGTAAAATAGAATGTAGAGTAAATGTTGTTATATTGTAAAAATTAGGGAGGTTATGCTCAAACTATACCATGCACCGGTGAGGCTGGACCTGGAGTATTCTTTGCAGTTCTGGTCACCATACTACAAGAAAGACGTAGCAGTACTTGAAGCTGTGCAGAGGAGAGCAACCAAGTGCATCCCAGGACTTTAGGACATGTCGTACTGTGACAGACTCAGAGAATTAAACTTGTAGAGAGATTAAACTTAGTATCAAGAAGAGGAAACTACATGGGGACCTAATCCAGGTATTTAAAATCCTCAAAGGCGTTGATAAAGACAATACAGAAGAAATCCTTCCACTTAAGGGTGAATCACAGACTCAAGGACATCAGTGGAAATTTACAGGAAAAGCATTTAGGATTGAAATTATGAAGAATTTCTTTATGTAAAGAGTTTTGGGAATCTTGAATAAACTACTGAGCCATGTAGTTGAGGCAGAAACGTTACATTGGTCAACAAGCATTTTGCTACTGGGATTCTTTCATCTGTACATTAACAAATTTCACTTGCTGACTCCAAATCTGAAAACCGATTTCGTCCAACACGTCCCGTTTTTTAGTTATGATGTTCCAGGTCTTGGACAACTAGGGTGACTGGACAGTAAAGGCGATGCATTTCAGCATTTAAGAAATAAGTTTGGTCTTGAGAAAAGTGACGCCAAAATTAAGGAAGGTGTTTCTGTTGGCCGTGAAATACCTGAACTGATGCTTGACAATGAGTTCAAAGGGAAACTGAAGCCAACTGAATCAGCACCCTCATTCGTGCAGGTTGTCCACAATTTTCTTGAAAGTCTATGAGCAGAGAATTTTACTGAGCTTGTGGAGAATATGCTGAAAGTATATTAGCTTACGGGAGACAAAATGTCACCGAAGATGCATTTTTTACATTCTCATCTTGACTTTTTTCCACCAAATCTAAGTGATGTCATAAATTTAGCATGGGGAAAGATTTCATCAAGATATAAAGGTGATGGAAAATTGATATCGGGGAAAATTCACTCCGAGCATGATGGGCGACTACTGTTCGTTCTTGCCAAGAGAGACGGATGTGCAGTACAAGCGCAAAAGCGAGTGCCTCCAACATTTTTGGGCACGCGGACCTCACTTTAATATTGAGGTAAATTGACATAAATATGCATTAATGTGTCTCTGGTATCATCTTCTGGTTTGTTTTCAAAATAAACACATCAAAACAATTTTGGTGGGACATAGTCCAAACTCTAGATATCGTGTTGATATATTATATTGATATTCACAAGTATCAAAACATCAATGATGTGTATTTCAAAAACCTGACATGCTAGCTTAATTCTGATTTCATATATGAAATCAGTGTAAAAAAACGTAACAAAGAGATGCTCTGATGTTCCCAGAAGCAAACAAAAAATATTTTTTTGTAGACCAGTGTTATCAACCTTTAAGAAGTATTGTAATGACATATTAGGATAGCTTAGCTATTAGTTAAACAAATGGGTTTGATGGACTGAAGCTTCCCCTCTGATTTGTGAGGTGTCTTAGGTTATTTGGCTATTTTTGAACAGTTAAACTAGCTCCTGTTTTAGGCTGAAGACTGCAGATAGTAGTTGGGGACTGGTTGTATCTGGTGTGAGCCTCTTCTAGTTTTGGGATTTATTTTTGGAGGTCTTAACACATTTCTACCATGCTTGTAACTCTCCTTTATGACAATGACAATGGAAAAAATGAGAAATTTCATTTTGGAAATTTGCTTATGCTTTAATATAAGAAGGCAGATGTTGTTGCAGTACTTTATGGGTAAGACAAACAGGTCATGGAGAACAAAGGTTATAGCCACCACGAAGAGATTTCTTAAGGTCTTTCTAGTAGAAGTTGGCAGGAGGAACATTTAACAAAGTCAGGACACTGAAACTGATACTAATATTTTGTTTTGATCCAAAGTTCCAGCACTACATTGTGTGCACTGCTTGCTTTTATAGTGCAGCCATGCAGATGGCACGTGTCGCGCTTGTCAGGCTGCCTAGCATTGTGTTATATCACACAACACAGGTATGGTAGCACCCATGACAACAGATAAAAAACAAAATAACAAAATAAGAATAAAAAACATGTTAAAAGAAAATAAGAAAATCAGCAATTAAATACTAATATAGTCATGACTGTGATGTTTCTGTTAAAACAATAATGAAAAACAGTAACAAAAGGGAATAAGATCCTAATAACACATAAAAACATATGCAAAAAATAATCAAATGTACATTCCTGAAAATATTGTGAGAGCTAGCAGACAGGTCAGTGTCAGAGAAAACACGTACTGTAAATACACATAAAGCTGTAAATTTCATTTACAGAATTTCTACCCTTAACAGAACTTTTATTTTTCTTTGGGAATTTCAGAGTAAACAGTTCACTCATTCATGGTTTTATCTCATTGTGGAAGTTAATTATTAAACATTATGAGAAATGTGTTTATTGAAAAATACAAGTGAGTGTGTGAACTAATTGTGTTTCAAAATGTCATCACTAATGGCTTCATAATAGAAAAAAATTAAATTGGTCAACATTTTCAAACATGAGGGACACTACTGTATAGACAGAATGAACTATTGCTTTCATCAGACATTTTCATATACCAGAAATGATTCATGAAGTAGGAAATGAATCACTTAGGAATACTTTCTGACTGACGAACATGTTCATAAGTGTTTAATGGAGTGTTGTCCTCATTCAGAAAAAAATATATATATTTTTTTCCATCTCAGCATATTAGAAAATCATCATACATGCAAGTTAAAAAAAGAATAACAAATAAGAGCAAAACTAATGCACTAAATTCAAAGCTATTGTGCTCTGACTTGGGCAAACAGACTTCCTTTTCTAAGCGGGTGTACTGTATGTAGTGAGACTAGGAGTTGTAAAAGCTACACATCTTTCTCAGAGCTTACCATTTCAAACTGGTCAATAATTCTTAATAGCATTCAGCTCTAAGTTTGATTTTTAATAGGCCTGACAATGGGGGTCGAGTGTAGCGGGTCTAAAATGGAGACCACCTGCTGAGAAAAGATGACACCTGACTGGAATGGAGAGCTCCTCTCACTCGACACACTGTGAATGCAGCTGAGGACGGGTCACTGAGATAGGAGGCACTTGAGGGAATTTCTTGCCACTGTCAGTCATTTACAAGGAATTAAGGACAATGCTCAACAATAAATGTATTACTTATATCCACTTTGGGATCTGCAAGTAGTTTAAGTACATTTTTCAACAGTGTGTGTGAAATTAAACCAAAGGTACACGTTTATCTTTAGAAATCAGTTGTAATCGAGGGTAATATCTAACATTTAGGATGATAATAGTTTTTTTTTTGTAAAATCATCATCAGAGACATATTTTTATTTAAAAAGAATAATGTTAAAGGGGAAGCGGCTCATTTGTTGCTCGTGCATATTTTTGACCCCACTAGATCCGATAAGACCTTGTATTTAGTGCTGCTCTGGGGTATGTAATTTGTGGTAGGTGGTTGAAGGCTCTGCATTGATCTGCTTGTAACTGATGGCACATAAGTGCTTTGCTGTAGCGCTCACCCCTGCTGCGTGCAAAACTGCTGGTTTAATACTCTATCTGTGACATCAGAAGCATGGATTTAGCTGTAGTGGTAAAATTTATGAGCATCCAGAAGAACAACAAGTTTTAGCTGTATGTGCACCCCTTCACGTTCCAGGAAGATAGCCTGAGGGAATACAGGTGGGCTGAAATGTAAGGGCAAGCAGGTAAGTTATGGCCAGGGATGGAATGAGGACTGAGTCTGTCTGAGCTGAATCATTGTGAAATGTTCAGCATCCCATTGGTCAGAGAGGTACATCAAGGAAGCCGGACTAGCATAAATTTGGACTAAGAAAAAGACTGTTATAGGCAGTATCACACAATTGTTTTGAACAGTGAGCATAACTGACTATAGCTTTTCTTTTTGTTCTTTATTTCACCTTATACAATTTCTTGTATTAGGAATTTGTTAGTTTTCACATACCCCTTGGGGTCAGAGTGCAGTGTCAGCCATTGTACAGTGCCCCTGGAGCAATTGAAGTTTAAGGGCCTTGCTCAAGGGCCCAGCAGAGTAGGATCTCTTTTGGCAGTGATGGGGATTCGAACCGGCAACCTTCTGGATACCAGCACAGATCCTTAGCCTCAGAGCCACCACTCCGCCTTTCTTTTATAGTTATTTATATGAGGTGTGGGGTAAGTTTGAAGGCTCCGGGAGAATCCACACTGGCAGTGGCATGGAGGCATACTGTAGGTGGTGGCACTGTTGGCGGTTCAAATCAGGCGAGGAGTCCTATCACCCTTTTGAACCCTTGAGCACTGGCACAGCAACATCCCAGTGTTACTTCACACCATGCCAGGGAAGGATGACCAATGAAGTCTGCATAGTTGTGTCATGTTTACTGGCTGGTAAAAAGGCAGGCATGCAAGCCAGACATGCAGAGGAGTATTAATATTTGAGATAATGGAGAGAGAGCCACAGAGAAAGTGATGTTTCCTGAACTTGGAGGTGAATTGCATGTGTATGCCTGGCAGCCAAATGTGTACACAAAAAAGAGGAAGACCTCTGCCTAAATTGAGGGTGTGGGCGGCAGAATGTCATGGTGGCTTCACTGATTGGGTTATGCCAGCATTAGTGATTGGGCAGGTGAACAAGACTGGCCTATTAAACTGAAAGATGCCCAACAGAGGTCGTCTTTTGATCGACCGGTATTTGGAGATGCGTGACTGCAGATTGAATTTAAAGTATTCATTATATATAATGAGTTTACACTGAGCCTTCTACTATAGTTTTGTGCTTGTGTCATTTTTACTTTTTCTTTTAGATAAATATTCTTTTTCAGTCCTCTTGATTTTTGTCTTGTGGAAGGAGGAGAATAATTATTTTCTTATATTTTGTTATTATTTTGTTATATTCTTATCACCTTTTCATTTCTGGCCCATGGTAAATACTGTACAGTTTCCCCATCACTTATTTCTGATTTTTTTGTTGCAGATATTAGACATCATTGCCTTGGACTGTGCAAATATTTGAGAATTGTTTTCTTGTTAACCTTTTTCTGAAGTCTCTGCTGCCATTATTCCTCCAGTGGTCTGTTCGGGTATGTTACAGATGCCCAGAGTATACCGTAGTAGGGTTCCAGTTACCGGGGGAATCACAGAAGCTTAGTAGTTCTGCTGTGTTATGCTCTCTGATTCTGCCATTCCATCGAAGGGCCATGCCAGACAACATCGGACCAGAGACCAATCAACATAATAAGACAGAGAGCCACCCGGTAGCCTAAGCAAGCAAGATGATCTTGTTTATTATCCAGGTTGTACTGATATTATTTGCTAACATTTTTAATTCTCCTTATATTTTTGGCAAAACTGGAAACCTTAAGTTAATCTATGAATAAAAAGAATACGTTTCTCCCCTGCCTATTTTGGTACTCAAGCGTGTTCCCCGAGTTTATAGATGTAAAAGAAAGTATAAAAAAGTACAATAGTTATAGTTGGGATTTGAGGAATTCCATTAAAGTCTATGTAGTAAGGTCTGAAAGGAAAAAAGGGTCAGACTAGGACCCTCCTGTGACAGAACATCAGTGGTACAATGTAATTAGCTTGAGTTGACCAGTGCAAGGAGTGACATGTTGTGATGCATTCACACTACCACTACATCTAGAAACTGAATTCTCAGCCTAAAGTCTCACACTTTCTAATGTCTTTTTTAAGAAATCCATAAATCTATTGCTTCAAATGTTATAAATAATTGTATTGTGTAGTTCCAGTGTATTACTTTTTACGAGAAAGTTCACAGCTTTTGTTAGTCAATGGAGCTCTCCCTAACGATAAGCTTACTATAAATAAATTTCGATGTATTACATGAAATATTTTAATCTTCCGGGAATAGTTATCCAGGTACCCCCATCTCAGTAATAATTTGAAATTAACTCTGAAGTTAGAACAATTTTGACAAGAACTGGCCATTCTGCTGAACAAAATGAGTCTCTTGTCAGCGATTTGCCCAGCTAACAGTTTGAGTCCATAATTAGCACATTGTGATGAGGCTCCGACTTACAGAGAATTGTAGCAGAATTACTCAGCAAGTGCTTTGTCACTATGGAGATCTTAATTAAGATGTTACTGAAATGTTTCAGCCTCATTTCAGTTTTAGTCTTCCCAATTACAGCACACTTACCAGCTTAAGAAGAAACATCTCTGAGTTAGTCAGTGATTGTCTCCTTGCTAAACAGTAATACTTTGTAGAACTCAGAGAATTCTAAATCTTCACTAAAATAAAGTCTGCTCACATCACACCTGTCCTTTCCTCACTGCACTGGATGTCAGTAACATTTTGGAAGTTTGGTTTAACAACTTCAGACTTTATCTGTCCTTACAACATGGTTTTATTCTGCAGGAGACCAGGTCTTCCCTGTTTTACACTGCAGTACCAAACTGCTTGTGTGTTCTCCAAATTAACTCCTCCATTAAGGTGTGGACTCATTTGGCTTTTGTGTAATCTTTTCATTTTTCTTGAATAGTTATAGTGGGATTATTGTTTCTTAGCCCTTCAACTCACACAATCCCAAACTAGGATTCCTACAGTGTGAAATGTTTTCTCCAGTTCTGGGCAGGATTCTTCTGTGGATTCTCACTTCTAGTTGGACTTGTTTCTCTGTTCTGAATTGCTGTTATGCAGCTTTGCTTCCATGACTTTGATTTGACCACTGACACAAACTTCAAATTCGGCTCCTTGCAGTTCTTATCTGTATACCCAGGTTTTAATAAAGAACAAGTGGAATTTTAGAGTTTCCCTGAGCTCTATATTATTATAAAATACAGACTTCTACATTAAACAGTTTTTCCTAATAGCCGCAGTACCGATTTTTATTCCTGGGAACATTCAGCTTATATTACAAACTATTTTTGTAATATTTTACCTTTGGCATTGCACTGGTTGGTCATCTTCTTTTGAGTGCATCCTGACACCTAGTGGAAGATAAGTGTCACAATTCAGAAACAGCTTGAAGAATTAACTTTTCAAAAATGTCACTTTCATTGACTTTGTATAAATTTATAAGGCAATCTACAGTATGAAAATTCAAAAGAATTCATACATTGATATACAGGGAAAATAGAAGATATGAACAGAGCAAATTAAAATAGAAAGTAAAGTGACTGCAACAAACATCACTTTTTGAAACTTTAAAAGTGCGACTTTTTAAAAACAAATCAGCCACTGTAAGATACAATAAAGGTTAGCTACCTGATTTTAGAGAAGGAGGCTGCTCCTCTGAGCATGATGCTTATATCTGCCTGCTTTCAGTGCATGAAAAATCCTAAATTATGACAATACATCCTGATCTTAAGGAAACCGTGACTGCCAAATATATAACAATGAACTTTCTGTTGCATGACTCAGCCTACCAGACTGTGGACATGTTAATGTCCAGGGCACATCTTGAAGCTCTATCAGTCCTTTCCATTAATTAAACCCCAGTTTATATAGTTTTTATATAGTTTGAGCGTCATAGCTAGCTGGAGCCCACCATTGACAGGCCTGAGCATGAACCTGAGTTTCCCACAATAAAGACTCCTTTGCCTTTTAACTAGTGACTGAGTCTGTATGTTGGATTTTTGGGGAACTGGAGCACCCCCTGCTGTCCACACTGTCTATAGTCTGCTCCTGCTATGGCTGATTGTGGCTGTAGAAAATGCAGTTGCAAGAAAAAAATTTTTCCTCAATTTTCAAATTAATTTCTTATACAAATGTGATTTGACCTTCAGTTAGTTACAATAATAAACTTAACACAAATTGCTTAAATGAATAATACAAACAGGCACGGTGGTGCAGTGGTAGCGCTGCAGCCTCGCAGTAAGGAGACCTGGGTTCGCTTCCCGGGTCCTCCCTGCATGGAGTTTGAATGTTCTCCCTGTGTCTGCATGGGTTTCCTCCCACAGTACAAAGACATGCAGGTTAGGTGCATTGGTGATCCTAAATTGTGCTTGGTGTGTGTGTGTGGGCCATGATTGGCTCCAGCAGACCCCCGTGACCCTGTAGTTAGGATATAGCGGGTTGGATAATGGATGGATAGCCGAGTAATACAAACACCTTTTTTTCAATACTGAACACATTATTTAAACATTCATAATTTTAATGGAAATGTATATGAACCCTTGTATTTAGTAACTGGTGTAACATCTATCTATCTATCTATCTATCTATCTATCTATCTATCTATCTATCTATGAAGGACAATAACAAACAAAATGAAGTTAGTAGGTTGGCACTGTTGTGGCAACTGTTGCGTTGTGGGACCCTAAAGCACAAAACAGCAGATTTAATGACCATCACTTGCTCTCCCTCAGTAAATCACTCAAACTGTTTCTATAATGAAAAATGTATGCAAAGTTATTGTGTATCTTGATATTGTATGTTGCCTTGGGTAAAAGTAACTGTCACATAACAGACAAATAGTGTGTAGAACATAATGGACATAATGGAAGGACTGGTATCCCTGCTGGAATAGAGGATTGGTTACCTGGCCAGGAGGCCGTCATAATGGATGGAGAACATTGATGGATGGGCATTCCATCTGGAATGATTGGAGATCCCTTTCTCAGCCAGGATGATATTATGGAAGGATAGGGGAGTGACTGCTTCCCAGGGCCTTGCATTCCCCCAATACACTGGCAGCATTCCTCTGGTGTAGCTCCTATTTAGACACCCACAGGGCTTCATGGAAGATATAATTCTAGAGAGCAGTCCTGGTAGGATCTTGGGGGCTGCTAGGAGGTGGTATTGGGAGGAGGCTCCCCTGTTGCATGAAGGTTCTGCCTGGCCTTGAATTGCTTCCCCACTACTGTGCTGAATATATTGGAAGTGCTCCCGAGTCTGAGTTTAAAAGGAGTCATCTGTCTCACCCAGAAGAGTCAGAATCAGAAGTGGAGTAGGGCGACACTCGCCTGAGAAGGTTTGGAGGAAAGCAAGAAAAAGGAGGAAGAAAAAAAAAAGAAAAGGTTTGGTGCTTGTGAATGGTGAAAGAAACCTGTGACAAGGTTACTTTGTGAAATAAAAACAGTTTATTTAGTGTCTGACATTTGGGGTTCTCCTACATCCCCTACATGTCAGAATAGACAGACAGATAGAACTTTATATGTCTAATGGGGAAATTTAGCTTTTTACAGAAGTTCAAGAAATATAGAAATATTATAGCAAACAACAACAAATACACAACAATTAAAAATAAAGAAGAAAGCTTCTGACTTACAGTAGCTAAAAATAAGAGAGCAGCCACCATTAGGTATTATGCAGGCATTTTGCTGTTGATATAAAGGACCCCGGTGGCGCAGTGGGTAGCGCTGCTGCTTCACAGTTAGGAGACCCGGATTCGCTCCCCGGGTCCTCCCTGCATGGAGTTTGCATGTTCTCTCTGTGTCTGCGTGGGTTTCCTCAGTCCAAAGACATGCAGGTTAGGTGCATTGGTGATTCTAAATTGTCCCTAGTGTGTGTGTGCCCTGTGGTGGGCTGGTGCCCTGCCTGGGGTTTGTTTCCTGCCTTGCACCCTGTGTTGGCTGGGATTGGCTCCAGCAGACCCCCGTGACCCTGTAGTTAGGATATAGCGGGTTGGATAATAGATGGATGGGTGGATAAAGGACCCCAATACAATTTCTTGAGACACTTCTACTGGATAATTGTTTGCCGAGAGTCCTCAGTGTTAGTTTATCAGAGATGAGTTGTGCAGCATTATTCATAATGACAGTCAGTTTTGTTTCAATTTTATCATTCGTTGCAACCTTCAGGGGGTCTAGAGTGCAACCTATAACTGAGTCTAACCTTTTATATAGCTGGTTGATTCAGTGGTCCTCTCTTGAAGTGATGTTAACAGCCCAGCACACCACAGTGTAGAACATTGCACTGGTTATCATAGAGTAATAGAAGATGTGAATCATGTCACTTTACACATTAAAGGAACTCGGTCTCCTAAGGAAGAAGAGCCTGCTCTGCCCTTTCTCATATAATTCCTCTGTGTTCTAAGACCAATCTAACCTGTCATTGATGTGGACCTCCAGGTACTTGCAGGAGTGCACCACCTCCACATCCACTCTTTAATTAGTGACTGGTCATTGAGGCTTTTTGGTGTGCCTAAAGTCCATAACCAGTTCCTTGGTTTTGCTGATAATTGACACATGCAATCCTATGTGGCCATCCAGAACAAAAGTTACCTTCTCTTTGAGTCAGTCTCTTAATGACTCCTGTGTTTTGTGCCATTCAGCAACTATTAACCTTCGTTTGACGGATCTGACCTTTTCCTATAAAGGTCTTTGATACTTTTCTGAATTTGTTGTTCACCCTGTATCTTTCTTTTCAAATTCTAATTCAGAAAACTAAACACCAGTTAGTGAGTTTAAATGGTGTCATCCAATTTCTCCACTTTAGAAGCTTTCTAAGTGCCCTCTGAGTCTGTAACCTTAGAAGTCGGTTCTCCTTTCTCTGTCTCATCCATAAAATCATGATGTGTGATCACACAGGCTGTAGCTGTTGTGTCACAGGCAATGCATATTTTGTCTTTGTGAACTTTGTCATCCATATCAATATGAGTTACAAAATGCCAATAAAGAACATTGATCTACTCATGTTAGGAGACCTGGTGATTCTGTAAAATCAGACCATTACACCAACCTAAGCAGTTGCATGGAATTAAGGAGCCTTCACCATGTACTCTGTCTCCCATTAACAGGAATCAGCAGGAACTGGGATTCTTCAGATCAGTTAAAGAGTGTCCACATATTTCTTAGACTCAATCTTTTTTTGGCTGAAAGGAGTGAAGATCCGTTGTGAATTTCCAACTATAACAAGGTTAAGATGAGTTTTAAGTTCCAAAATATTCACATCAGTCTTCACTGTGGAAGTTTATGTTACTTTGCACAAGTCCCACGAGTGTCCATCTGTTTTTTTATTTCTGGGATGTTTTTAAATATTGAAGCACCTTTAGATGAATATTTTTAGGTGATGCCCAATCTTTTACGATGCATTCATAAATGAAAACCCTTGAAATGATGCTTTTTCTGATAACACTCGGACCCACCACCAAGCCATCTTTGAAGATTCTTCAGTTTTTAATTACGCCTCTGAGTCACAGACAAACATGCACAATTCACTCATACCTGCCAGCGACTGCTAAGGTGAAGTCTGGTCAGTATACTGTAAGACTGAGCATATTCATTTGACTGAACATGAAGAATTTGAATGCAAATCAATTATAAACACCATATTTAATTTTTAGAAATGCTACCCAAAGATTTACCCATGCTGCACTGATATCATGTCTTAGAAAAACATGATATTGTCAATCAGTCATTATCCAACCCACTATACCCTAACACAGGGTCATGGGGGTCTGCTGGAGCCAATCCCAGCCAGCACAGGACAGAAGGCAGAAACAAATCCCAGGCAGTGCGCCATCCCACTGCAGGGCACACACACACACACACACTAAGCACACACTAGGGACAATTTAGGATCGCCAATACACCTAACCTGTATGTCTTTGGACTGTGGAAGGAAACCCACACAGACACGGGGAGAACATGCAAACTCCATGCAAGGAGGACCCAGGAAGCAAACCCAGGTCTAATTACTGCGAGGCAGCAGCGTTACCACTGCATCGCCCACATGATATTGTGACATTGGCTTTTCCCAACAACAATTGGCATCACAAGCTGGCCACGGCTCCAGTGCAGGGTCACCTAGGATTGGGTGCTAGTTTTAAAGGAGTGGGGAGGAGCACAGGGGGACCCTGACTTTTGGTATTCTGGATAAACATATTATCTCTGATGTCTCAAACTGTTTTCAGTTGTAGTGTTATCCCAGCATTTGCGGTTGATTCTTTATTTTGTCCATGTGTATTTTGGAAGTGCGCTTCCTTTCTGGGACTGTTTCCAAAGACATTCATCTCCACCAAATTATTGAAGTGATCTGGTTTATTTTAAGATTGATTTAAACTGTTTACAAACCAGCATGTCTGGAATGCAGAATCCACATACTCACTTGATTTTTGTAGGGCCAGCTCTAGGCATGGGCTGAATAGGCACTGACCTAAGAGTGCCATGACTTGGGGTTGCCAAAACCCATTGTAGCACCCCACCCCTTCCATGGATGCATGACGATCTTCAAGTAGCTCACTCTCCACCCTGGCTGGTCAATTTCACAAGTGGTTGTGAGCATGCTGATTTCCAAAGGGGAGCCTCACTACCTCTCGGTCTTCAAATTTACTTACAGTTGTGAGGGTGCCAATCTCTCTCCGCTCCTCAGCTTCACACATGATTGAGAATACACCACAGGGGGACCTGCCAATTGTGACTCATTCTTCGATGTCATTTATCAATTTTAGGCGCATGCACCCAATAGTGCCTATGAGTGCCATACAGTGGTGTGAAAAACTATTTGCCCCCTTCCTGATTTCTTATTCTTTTGCATGTTTGTCACACAAAATGTTTCTGATCATCAAACACATTTAACCATTAGTCAAATATAACACCAGTAAACACAAAATGCAGTTTTTAAATGATGGTTTTTATTATTTAGGGAGAAAAAAAATCCAAACCTACATGGCCCTGTGTGAAAAAGTAATTGCCCCCTTGTTAAAAAATAACCTAACTGTGGTGTATCACACCTGAGTTCAATTTCCGTAGCCACCCCCAGGCCTGATTACTGCCACACCTGTTT
The DNA here is from genome assembly GCF_900747795.2 of Erpetoichthys calabaricus. NCBI lineage: Eukaryota > Metazoa > Chordata > Cladistia > Polypteriformes > Polypteridae > Erpetoichthys > Erpetoichthys calabaricus. The sequence continues at coordinate 92,551,610 of NC_041402.2, read as the reverse complement.
CAATCAAGAAATCACTTAAATAGGAGCTGCCTGACACAGAGAAGTAGACCAAAAGCACCTCAAAAGCTAGACATCATGCCAAGATCCAAAGAAATTCAGGAACAAATGAGAACAGAAGTAATTGAGATCTATCAGTCTGGTAAAGGTTATAAAGCCATTTCTAAAGCTTTGGGACTCCAGCGAACCACAGTGAGAGCCATTATCCACAAATGGCAAAAACATGGAACAGTGGTGAACCTTCCCAGGAGTGGCCGGCCGACCAAAATTACCCCAAGAGCGCAGAGACGACTCATCCGAGAGGTCACAAAAGACCCCAGGACAACGTCTAAAGAACTGCAGGCCTCACTTGCCTCAATTAAGGTCAGTGTTCACGACTCCACCATAAGAAAGAGACTGGGCAAAAACGGCCTGCATCGCAGATTTCCAAGACGCAAACCACTGTTAAGCAAAAAGAACATTAGGGCTCGTCTCAATTTTGCTAAGAAACATCTCAATGATTGCCAAGACTTTTGGGAAAATATCTTGTGGACTGATGAGTCAAAAGTTGAACTTTTTGGAAGGCAAATGTCCCGTTACATCTGGCGTAAAAGGAACACAGCATTTCAGAAAAAGAACATCATACCAACAGTAAAATATGGTGGTGGTAGTGTGATGGTCTGGGGTTGTTTTGCTGCTTCAGAACCTGGAAGGCTTGCTGTGATAGATGGAACCATGAATTCTACTGTCTACCAAAAAATCCTGAAGGAGAATGTCCGGCCATCTGTTCGTCAACTCAAGCTGAAGCGATCTTGGGTGCTGCAACAGGACAATGACCCAAAACACACCAGCAAATCCACCTCTGAATGGCTGAAGAAAAACAAAATGAAGACTTTGGAGTGGCCTAGTCAAAGTCCTGACCTGAATCCAATTGAGATGCTATGGCATGACCTTAAAAAGGCGGTTCATGCTAGAAAACCCTCAAATAAAGCTGAATTACAACAATTTTGCAAAGATGAGTGGGCCAAAATTCCTCCAGAGCGCTGTAAAAGACTCATTGCAAGTTATCGCAAACGCTTGATTGCAGTTATTGCTGCTAAGGGTGGCCCAACCAGTTACTAGGTTCAGGGAGCAATTACTTTTTCACACAGGGCCATGTTGGTTTGGATTTTTTTTTCTCCCTAAATAATAAAAACCACCATTTACAAATTGCATTTTGTGTTTACTTGTGTTATATTTGACTAATGGTTAAATGTGTTTGATGATCAGAAACATTTTGTGTGACAAACATGCAAAAGAATAAGAAATCAGAAAGGGGGCAAATAGTTTTTCACACCACTGTATACCCTTGACCAGCCCTGGACTTGTGGATGATAATTTTGGAACTTGCAATGTTTTCATAATTTTTAACTGATTTGTGCCATTCTGATGATGGAGGTGCATCCACAGGAGGAATTATGTGGACTTTGTTGTATAGACTGAAAGGGAGAACTCACAGACTGATGTGTTGAACTGGCATTAATGGAATTGCTTGAGTTAGTTAAGGTGTACGTTTGTATTTGTTTTAGCATTCTAATTGAATTAAGTTAAGGTTTAAGAATTAATTGATTTTCTGTCTGACAAAAGGTTCAGTTTGGTATAGTAATTATTTACTGAGTGTTTTTAAAGGATAATAGGGAGGCAAGATTCAACATTCTCAGGATGAGCAGGCCGAATAGACAGAACATATATAGTAGTGACCAAAAGTTTTGGCATTGACACAAATGCTGTGTGTTGCAAACTTTGCTGCTTCAGCATTTTCAGCTTATTTTTGTACACGTATCTATGGCATACTGAAGAACAATTATAAACATTTAATAAGTTTCAAAGGATTTTATTATACGTCAAATTTATGTAAAGAGTCAACATTTGTCCCTTCTTTTTCATAACTTATGCAGTTCCCTCTAGCATGCTGGATATCATCTTCTGGGCCAAATCCAGACTGATGATGATCCAGTCTTGCCTTTATAGTGCTTGGAATTGATCACAATTTTTGGGCTTCTGCTTGTCCACCCACTTTTTGAGGACTGACCCCAGGTTCTCCATGGGATTAAGATCTAGGGAGTTTCCTGGCCACACGTCCAAACTTTCAATGTTATGATCTCTGAGCCACTTTATTATCACTTTTGCCTTCTGACATGGTGCTCCATTATGCGGAAAATACAAAGAGCATCACCAAATTGCGCCTGGATTGCTCTTGGAGGACGTTTTGATACCATTCTTTATTTATGGCAGTGCTCTTGGGCAGAATTTTGAGTGGGCCAACTTCCTTGGATGAGAAACAACCCCGCACATGGATTGTCTCAGGATGCTTCACTGTTGTTAAGACACAGGATTCATGGTAGCCTTCACCTTTTCCTTCTCTGAACAATAGATTTTCCAGATGTCCCAAACTGTTGCAAAGAGATTTCATACAAAAAAATTACTTTGCACCAACTTTGCAATGCTGTCCAATCCTTGTACTTCCATCAGAATTTCTGTCTGTCCTTGATGTTTTTCTTGGAAAGAATTGGCTTCTTTGCTGTCCTTCTTGATACAAGGCCTTTGTTCAAAAGTCTTGACGTCACTGTGCGTGCAGATGCACTCATACCCACCTGCTGCCAATACTGAGCAAGCTTTCCACTGGTGGCAACACAACTCTGTAGCTGACTCCTCAGGAAGAGACGGTTCTGGTGCTTTCTGGACACTTTTAGCTGATCATTTTGTGCCAGGGTGAAAATAAGTAAAAATGGATTTTTGTGATAAAGTTAGCTTTTTATGCTATGAAAGCTCTTTGCAATTAATGAATATGCATGTGAATTTCCCCTTGGGATTAATAAAGTATCTATCTATCTATCTATCTATCTATCTATCTATCTATCTATCTATCTATCTATCTATCTATCTATCTATCTATCTATCTATCTATCTATCTATCTATCTATCTATCTATCTATCTATCTATCTATCTGATCACTCTGCACAATAATCTGAAAACAATGTGAATTGCCATCGCAAAAACTGAAGCCACATTTGTGTCACTGCCAAAACTTTTGGCCACTACTGTAAAACAACAGGCAATAGTGAGTTTTTTTTCTCCTTTTACATCTGGGGATGATATAAGCTGCTGTGGGTCTCTAGAGAAGCTCTGTAACTGAAGAAATTTGTCACCTGGAGTGAAAGACCATCTTAAATGTACTGCAGCTACAAGAGTCCTGGTTATATACACATGCCTCTTTGTATTCATGGATTCAACCGACCACAGGTTGAAAATATTAAAAAAAAAATTCCAGAAAGATCCAAAAAGCAAAACTTTAATTGCATTGTGCTGAGCAATATACTTAATCCACAAAAATGAAGTGATGTGTAGGCATAATGTGCTGTAGCCTCCCGGCATTTCCCAGACCCTCAGTCTATGTCTGGCACTCTTTGTTTGAACATTGTTCGCATCTTGTTCATTTGTTACTAGTGTTGTGTGTGTAGCTGGTTAATTTAATTTTGCATTAGGTGATGGGATTTTAAACGTTTTATATTTGGCAGCCTAGCATTTGCTCCTTCACTCTCTCATGCTGGAAGCAGCAGCACAGGAGATGAAAAATGGTTTGCAACATGCTGCCGATTCTGGCCATTTCTGTTTCTGTTTGCTTTTTAGGTGACCTAAACTCTTTCAGAAATCTTGTTCTCTTATGTAATTTTCTAAAAAAAGTTTGTTGTTGCTATATTAACTTGTTTGTGCTTTAATAAGTAGCAGACACATGTTGCGTCATGAGTGATTTAATTTCCAAATGGCGCTTCATGAGCCTTTCTACTGATCGTTCTTTGGAACTGCTTGATTCCATTCGTCTTTGTGACATTTCTTACTGCGTTTTTCCAAGGGTACTTTTGCTTTTTCTTGTGCCTTTCACCTTCTCCGTGTTTTTGATGTAATTTTTCCCACCTTAGTCTTACTATTATTAAATGCATTTGGTAAGTTTTTACTACTGCGGTGGGCTGGCGCCCTGCCCGGGGTTTGTTTCCTGCCTTGTGCCCTGTGTTGGCTGGGATTGGTTCCAGCAGACCCCCGTGACCCTGTGTTAGGATATAGTGGGTTGGATAATGGATGGACGGATGGATAGTTTTTACTAATTTATTTTAATTTATTCTGTTTTGTACATTTATAATATCTGTTTTTTGCTTATATGCATATGGACCATGCTGTGGAGAACCAATAGACTAAGCTGCATTTTGCCAGTAAACTGAAAAAACAAAACTTTTTTGGAAAAATTAAATTTTTGTGAAAGGAATTATTTCATCCATCCGTTATCCAACCCGCTATATCTTAACTACAGGGTTACGAGGGTCTGTTGGAGCCAATCCCAGCCAACACAGGGCGCAAGGCAGGAAACAAACCCTGGGCAGGGCGCCAGCCCACCACAGGGCACACACACACACACCCACACACCAAGCACACACTAGGGACAATTTAGGATCGCCAATGCACCTAACCTGCATGTCTTTGGATTGTGGGAGGAAACCGGAGCACCCGGATGAAACCCACGCAGACACGGGGAGAACATGGGAAGTGAACCCAGGTCTCCTAACTGCGAGGCAGCAGTGCTACCCACTGCACCACCGTGCCGACAGAATTATTTCAGTATAGATTTAATAATCTTGTAAAACTTCACACTTTCATCACTCTCCATTTCATGGTAATATTTTTTTCAGGTTGGCTTAAATTTATATATAGCATTTGTCGCTGAAAGTCTTCACATGTATGGAGGTGTTTCTGAATGAAATAAATACACAAATAAAAGTACTGTGAAATAGGACAGTAAAAAATATTAACATGAAATACGAGTATAAATAATGAAATGTGTCACAAAATTTAGATTTTTGTTGCTTATTCCTTTATTGTTTCCATGTTTATTTATTTCAGTGCCATAGGACCCAATATGAAATGAGCCCTTTAGCGTGTATTGTTTTTTGATTGGTGAATCATCATTAGAGTGGCCAATCAAGTGCCACATTTACAGCAGACACTTCAGATGCTGACTCTTAATGATGAAGTTGGGGTTATTTGAATTAAAGTAGCTGCTTTGCACAGTAATTCTGGGCAACCTGCAGTCGTATCTAAAGTGACAGGGCACAACTTTGAGCAAACATATGAGCCAGAGGATTCCAAGCCAAGCAAAGTGCATATGTCCACTGACCAATCAAAAAACAGTACTTGATAGGGCCCACCCTTTCAGCTTTGACGAGTGAAGGTGACAGTTTTGATTTCAGGGCTTATTTCATGTTTTGTGTTTGTGTGTCAATGAAATAAATAAAAGAAATAATCAACAGAATAAATGTTGTGACACATTTAATTATTTTTGACATTTGCATTTTATGTTATTATTATATATTCGTTGTCACATTTCACAGTACTTTTCTATCTATTTATTTATTTACAAAATTATGTTAACATTTCAATGGCGGAAACAATTTATTCACAAAACATACTTCATATGTGCAAGATGATTTACAGGAAAGTCTCAACCTGTTCGCCATCATGTTCAACACATGTACCATATGTGGCACATAAATTGTCCACAAAAATTGTAAAAAAAAAATTGCTGCTGAAGAATGTGAATTTCCCATTGGGATTAATAAAGTATCTATCTATCTATCTATCTATCTATCTATCTATCTATCTATCTATCTATCTATCTATCTATCTATCTATCTATCTATCTATCTATCTATAAGTATATACATAGCAGTACCGTTAGTGTTAACATAATTTTGACTCACCCTGTATTTATTTATATAATCCCTCCATGCACGTGTGGTCTCTGGTGTCTTTGCTTTAAAATCTGATGCCTGTTTCTTTGTGAAAGGTGCCATGCACACCTCTTTTTGTTCACGCCTCACTCCCTGCATTTGTATCACTTTAGCCATGAAATGAATCAGCTTTTGCAGCCTGCATTAAAAGGCAGCCCTGCTTGGCTAGTCTTGCGCTGTCAAATGCTTTTCAAGTAAAACCCCAGTGTTTCACAGAGAGTTAGTATGAAAGGCAATGAGAGGCGGCAATGAGAGGCGAGTGCAAAACTCATAAAATGTACTGAAACAGTGATGTAATAAGAGAACAAAGGTGAGCGGCTGTTACAAGATCTGCAAAGACCTCATCCCGCACATACTGGAGAATACCCAGAGGATCCAGCTGGGTTAATGGAACTTTCCTTGAGCTCATTTCTCCACTTTGCTGGAGGGTTGGCCATCACAAGGTCACAGCTTGAACCTGTTACTGTATTTATGTTATGCTAGAAGCTAAAGCTTTTCTTTAGCCCGCTGCCTCAGCATTGGCTTGTACGCTCATTCCTTGCATCATTGACTCCTTGGCTTGAGTCCAATCTGTTTTGGGTTGTTTGGCAGCACATAATTGCCATCGTGGCGGTAAGGGAATTGAAAGGCGCCATCACAGCACATCACTGAGGCAGCAGTGCTTAACAGAGGGCAAGCAAACCATTAGCACTGTTCCTCTGTGCCTCTGGGAAGGAATATCAGTAATAAAATAAAGAAATGTCATAATGTCATTTAACATGATGGGTTCACTCAAACTTCTCTTATTATCTTTTTCAGGGGCCGCAGCTAAGCATACACGAGGCAGTGAGATACTCCAAGCTGACAGTCTCATACATGATGCAAATTGAAATTCAAGCCATGCTTCTATACTGGTGCACAGCTGCCTTCATTGCTGATTTCATTTCTTTTGTAAAAGCCCCTTTTTCTGCATACCACACTGATGCTGACTCTGTTCCTACACACCTTTGACTTTTTAAATTTTATGTCTTACTAAATGCCAGGTTGAACCCTGCTTTGCTTTATGTCTCAGTGTTTTCCTGTGATTTACTGAGTATTTTAATGATTTTTTTTTATTGTCAGTAACGTGGCCTGTGGTGGTGCACACCATAAAAGGCATCTTATAAATATTTGTTAACCAAAAAATTGATGCATGAGGACAATCTAAGTTAAACAAACTTGTCAGACTAATGGAATCCTCAAATGAGTGCAATCCCAAATGAGAACTCGGTCTGCCGCTACACTTGACTTCTAGGAATTTACAGCAAACACGAGTGCACCTCCGTGGATGTCAGGTCTTTTATCGTTTCCAAACTGGGTGGTTGTAATGCTTTTTCTAGCTGACATACCTGATGCCACTGATGGTCTCTTATGGGAAACGTTACTGAGGAAACAGGTAAAGAGACAGAGTCTCATGGTAGAAGACTAAACTCTAGTTTATTTTTGATGCATCTGCGCAGGGCGCGACCAGTAGATATTCCTGCACCCCCTTTACTCCAAGCTGCAACAAAACCCTTCTCGGGGAGTAGCATCCACTTGCAGAGCCACAGCACCATACATCACCGCATTTGTAGACCTGCAGTTACAGACCCGGAAGTGACGTCTTCGCCGTTTCAGGACTGACTTCGTAAAATTACTTTTGGAAGGTTTCGGCAGGTCTCGGCAAAGCCTGGAAAGTAGCATTGGGTCAAGGACCCGTTCAGAAATTTAGCGATAAAAATGAGAAGGAAAAACAGTACATCAAACCAAATAATATGCATCATTGTGAAGTTCAGAGGGTTTCTGCCATCACGTCGTGTCATACATTAAATTAAACAATACAGATCATTTCTGTCAAATACACTATTAACATTTACAGTCATAAGAAAAAGTTCAGGAACCCATCTCAGCCTGCATAATAATTTACTTTCAACAAAAAAGATAACAGTGGTATGTCTTTCATTTCCTAGGAACATATGAGTGCTGGGGTGTTTTCCGAACAAAGATTTTTAGTGAAGCAGTATTTAGTTGTATGAAATTAAATAAAAAATGTGGGTCCCCTTGTAATTTGCTGATTTGAATGCAGGTAACTGCTCAATACTGATTACTTGCAACACCAAATTGGTTGAATTACCTCATTAAGCCTTGAACTTCATAGACAGGTGTGTCCAATCATGAGAAAAGGTATTTAAGGTGGTCAGTTGCGAGTTGTGCTTCCCTTTGACTCTCCTCTGAAGAGTGACAGCATGGGATCCTCATATCAACTCTCAAAAGATCTGAAAACAAAGATTGTTCAGTATCATGGTTTAGGGGAAGGCTACAAAAAGCTATCTCAGAGGTTTAAACTGTCAGTTTCAACTGAAAGGAATGTAATCAAGAAATGGAAGGCCACAGGCACAGTTGCTGTTAAACCCAGCAGGTCTGGCAGGCCAAGAAAAATACAGGAGTGGCATATGCGCAGGATTGTGAGAATGGTTACAGACAAGCCACAGATCACCTCCAAAGACCTGCAAGAACATCTTGCTGCAGATGGTGTATCTGTACATCGTTCTACAAGTCAGCGCAATTTGCACAAAGAACATCTGTATGGCAGGGTGATGAGAAAAAAGCCCTTTCTGCACTCACACCACAAACAGAGTTGCTTGTTGTATGCAAATGCTCAGTTACACAAGCCAGATTCATTTTGGAACAAAGTGCTGATGAGACAAAAATTGAGTTATTTGGTCATAACAAAAAGCGCTTTGCATGGCGGAAGAAGAACACTGCATTCCAAGGAAAACACCTGCTACCTACTGTCAAATTTGGTGGAAGTTCCATCATGCTGTGGGGCTGTGTGGCTCGTTCAGGGACTGGGGGCCTTGTTAAAGTCGAGGGTCGGATGAATTCAACCCAATATCAACAAATTCTTCAGGATAATGTTCAAGCATCAGTCACAAAGTTGAAGTTATGCAGGGGTTGGATATTCCAACAAGACAATAACCCAAAACACAGTTCGAAATCTACAAAGGCATTCATGCAGAGGGAGAAGTACAATGTTCTGAAATGGACATCACAGTACCCTGATTTGAATATCATCGAAAATCTATGGGATGATTTGAAGCAGGCTGTCCATGCTCGGCATCCATCAAATTTAACTGAACTGGAGAGATTTTGTATGGAAGAATGGTCAAAAATACCTCCATCCAGAATCCAGACACTCATCAAAGGCTATAGGAGGCGTCTAGAGGCTGTTATATTTGCAAAAGGAGGCTCAGCTAAGTATTGATGTAATATCTCTGATGGGGTGCCCAAATTTATGTACCTGTCTAATTTTGTTATGATACATATGGCATATTTTCTGTTAATCCAATAAACTTAATGTCACTGCTGAAATACTACTGTTTCCATAAGGCATGTCATATATTAAAAGGAAGTTGCTACTTTGAAAGCTCAGCCAATGATAAACAAAAATCCAAAGAATTAAGAGGGGTTCCCAAACTTTTTCATATGACTGTAGCTACTTACCAACCTGCTTTGGTGGCCTCGTGGAAAATGCTCTTGTTTACATCTCAGGGTTTGTTGTTCGACAGATTTTGAGAAAGCTGTCCCGTGATGTGTGCCTTGCTAGTTTGGTAACAGATGCTGTACCGGCATCATATGGTCAAAGCTACCACTTGCTCACATTAAAAAACAAAGGAGGTCTGATGATTCCTTCTGAGGGTACAGTCAAGGTGGTTAAAGTAGCTAAGCGTGTTATCCGACAGTCGACATTAGGGCAAGCTGTAGGTAGATCTTTGATCAATCAGTTTGTTCGGGCTGGGATTGGTTCAGATGATGTGCTTCTTCTCAAGGAGCACATTGAGAAAACACAGTTTGAAATTGACAACCATCATTTTATGCTCATGTCTTTAGTTGTGTCTGTCTTCCACAAACTAAGGCTGCACCATATTGCCAGACTGAATACTCTCAAATTACAGTGGCAACACATGGAAAAATCTATGTAAGACAATTCTGTTTCAAGGACTTTAGATCCTATCCTGTATATACAGTATTTAAGTAACCACATTGTGTGTGTGTGAGAGAGAGACTGAGAGAGGAATGAGTGAAATGTTTTCAGAAATAATTAAGCCAACTTGTATACAATAAAATTGTTTATTTTTGTCATCAAGTGTATCATTTCACTGTTTAAAGAAAGTCGAGACTACCAGTTGCAGTATTACTATTTTGAATTTCAGACATTGGTTAAGTTTTCATCTCAATAATTGCCATCATTAGTGTATGAATGGATATAAAAAATTGCATTTAAACGATTTGCCAAAATCTGTTGTATGTAAACGATACTGTTTTAAACGTTATTGTTTTTTCATCAGAAAACCCGGTTTCCACGTCTACCTGTTTTAGTTTAAAAGGCACTTTTGCCACTCGCAATATGGCAGATGCTCTGATGTATCGTGTCGACTGGGCAACACAGTGAATGTGCATCTACCTATATATGTCTATGTCTACAACTGCGGTGACGTATGGTGCTGCGGCTCTGCAAGTGGATATTATTGGTTCTCAGGCACGAGGGCCGTGCGGTGAAAATGACATCAGATTTGGAGACATGCACGGCGCACGGACATTTTTTAACTATGGTGTGCACAGTTGCAGCGACCATGTATCCAAATGATAAATTTGAAGGAGAGGATGGTTATGTGGCTGCCAGAACGATGAACAATGGGCTGAGCATGACGCAACAGGTCATCAAAACACAGGGAGGACATGCAAAAACATTTAAAATGCATCTGCTCATCATGTAGGTGCAGGGCCGGATTTATATGAAAAGAGGCCCTAGGCTATTCCACTTATGAGGCCCTTTCACCTTCCATTTTTAAGTTTGTAAATTACATGAGAGATAATAAAATTTTGCTAACAATTTGAATGTAGGCCCCTCTTGATCTTGAGGCCCTAGGCTGAAGCCTAGTTAGCCTATAGGAAAATCCGGCCCTGTGTAGGTGACCCACTTACGAGTATATTACACTTTACCTTCGTTCAATATTTCTGGTCTTTTCTTCCCCTTGTCTTCCTCTTAAAGTCAGTAATTACAAGCACAACTGTTGCTCCATCAGAAGAGTCGCACATCCTCTGCTGTGACATTATTAGCGATGCGCCACTGACCACACCCTGACACTTATTGACTAGGACAATATCGACGTGGCGATATAACGGGCTCCAACAAGAGTAAATATGTTTTGGGAGCTTTCTGTGCGCGTGCTTTATAGTGCGCTCTGTAAGTTGGCTTCACTTGACGCCTCTTCGCCAAACATGAGAGCCACGTGGTGAAAATGATGTCAGATTTGGAGACATTCTCCTTTTTTTTGCGCACGTTGGAAAAGGACATATTTTCTAACTGCACGTCGTAGTCACGCGGTAAGTACGGACCAAGCTTAAGACAGTCTTCATTTACAGGGCATAGCAGGAGCCGTTTCTACATTATGTCTGCACGTCATCCAATAGTCAATATGCAATAGTGAACTTCACCTGCTTTGGTGCAAATGATAGTGACAAGAGGTCCACTGGAGAGGCAACAGAAGACAACCCCCCAAAATGGAATGGTTTTGCAGGTGGTGGCTCTCTCCTTATGCTTATGCTTATGATTCTTCTCTAGTGTCCTTGTCACTACTGGTAGCATGAGGCGGTACCTGCAGCCGATTCAGTTTCACGGGTACTCCAGGATGGCACATCCATACATGCCATCGTAAAACATACTGTTTGATTAAAACTGCAATGCTTACTTTGCACATATTTCTTACATTTTTGGATCATTGTTTTGGACATAGTTGTGTTCCATGTTTATTTGCTCATTGGGCCACAGTTGAGCAGGTCAGTATACTCACTGCTGTGCCTAGCAGAGGCACATTTAATCAGGCCAGGTCTCAAGTCTCTCCTGCTGGCTTCAGGGCGCCTGCCCTCAAAATCTGAAACTGGCTACCCACAAAGCACAAGTGACATAGAAAAGCATGCAACAATCCATGAAAACTAAACTGCCTAATAATTAAATAGTATAAAAGGAACATGCATAAACATGATAGACATATGAAATAGACTTTACCCTGCACAAAGAAGGGTAACATCTTTTCTGTCCCTGCACTTGATTGCAATCATTTTGCCTTTTTTCCACACAGTTACTTGCACCACCGTGAACCTTCAGGCATCCAAATTCACCAGGCATATCTCGGTAGTTTGTTCCTAGATTGTCATATGTATCAGTTTCACTATCCGTGTCAACATCTGATGACCAATTCACATTGTCATCACTATTGCATGATTCAATTAATGGTTCAGTTTTAGTTTGTTATACAATAGGCTTTACAGCTTTATGTTTTACACACTATTGTGTATTTTGGTTGAAGGTTCCGCTCCACTCATGTATATTGATAAGCTACTATTGAGTGATAAAATGCATAGAAATTTTCATGATTTTTTTGCCACATGATATTATTTTATCCACTAGATGCCAGCAGAATACTGTCCATAGTGTTATTTGGGTGGCACATTGAATCGTAACAGCTTACCACAAGAGACACTTGAGGTTAACTGTTTTTACTTAGCATTTCAAGCCCAAGAGAGATTTGGGGTTAATACTATGGAGGTTAACATTTATTCTGCTTATAGCTTCTTATGATGATTTCATATGACTCTTACCGCAGTGCCCTGGTGATAGTTCTCAAAGTATTTGTGTTTGATGTCACGGTCCTGTTTCACCATGTTATTCTTTACAATGACAAGTTAAGTACATTGGTTTCTTACTTTTTTTCCAGATTAATGAAGGTATACTTTTCAGTCCACTCATCCCTAAATGTGCAGCTTTTACTGTTTACTTCCTTTTCTTTGTGCTTAACATTTTTGAACACACTATTTTACTTTTTCTATGAGTATTAACTATTGCTAATTTGCCAAGAATGTCCTCACTGCAGCCTGCACAATGGCAGAGTTAGATGTTTAGGGAGGACCTTGCTAATGTCATCAAGTTGACGCACACAGCATTGCAGCTTCTGTGACTACACCAGATACAAGAGCACCAGTAACAAATGCTTTGAGGACAGATTACTTACATAGCACTATTTTTTATGCGCACTGCCACTGAAAACAAGTAATCCAAATAAGTGAATTTTTGTTTAGTACATGGATCAGATTTAATTGCATTTGGGTTTGATCAGGATTGGATTCTAGCTATTAGGTACCACTATCTTATGTGGAGTACTGAGGAGAGACAGGCAGTGGCGGCATCACTTATTATCATTGTTCGAGATATAATCTCTGTAACCCAGCCACAGGGGATGCACAAACCAGTGTGTTTCTTTGTGCCTGTCCCAAGCCCGGATAAATGGGGAGGGTTACGTCAGGAAGGGCATCCGGTGTAAAATTTTGCCAAATCAATATACGGACAACAATACAAATTTCCATACTGGATCGGTCGAGCCCCGGGTTAACAACGACCGCCACCAGTACAGGGTGCTGGCGGAAATTGGGCTATTGTTGGCCGAAGAAGAAGAAGGAGAAGAAGAGGGGGGAGACATGTCTGGAGGCAGGAGGAGAGGAGGAAAGTAAAGAGAGTGGAATTGAGGGTAGGAACTTTGAATGTTGGCAGTATTAGTTAGTAGATATGATGGAGAGAAGGAAGGTAGATAAATTGTGCGTGCAAGAGACTAAATGGAAGGGGAGTAAGGCCAGGTGGATCGGAGGTGGATTCAAATTGTTCTATCATGGTGTGGATGGGAGGAGAAATGGTGTAGGGTTTATTCTGTAGGAACAGTATGTCAAGAGTGTTTTGGAGGTAAAAAGAGTGTCAGGCAGAGTAATGATTATGAAGCTGGAAATTGGAGGTATAATGATGAATATTGTTAGTGCATATGCCCCGCAAATTGGGTATGCAATGGATGAGAAAGAAGATTTTTGGAGTGAGTTGGATGAGGTGATGGACAGTGTACCCAAGGGACAGAAAGTGGTGATTGGAGCAGATTTCAATGGACATGTTGGTGAAGGGAACAGAGGAGACGAGGAGGTGATGGGTAGGTATGGTGTCAAGGAGAGAAATGAAGAAGGTCAGAGGATAGTGGATTTTGCCAAACGGATGGACATGGCTGTGGGTGGTGAATACGTATTTTAAGAAAAGGGAGGAACATAGGGTTACGTACAAGAGTGGAGGAAGATGCACACAGGTAGATTACATCCTATGCAGAAGAGTCAATCTGACGGAGATTGAAGACTGCAAAGTGGGGGCAGGAGAAAGTGTAGTTAAGCAGCATAGGATGGTGGTCTGTAGGATGACATTAGAGATCAAGAAGAGAAAGACAGTGAGGGCAGAGCCAAGGATCAAATGGTGGAAGTTGAAAAAGGAAGACTGCAAGGTTGAGTTTAGGGAGAAGGTGAGACAGGCACTGGGTGGTAGTGAGGAGTTACCAGACAGCTTGGAAATTACAGCAGATGTATTAAGGGTGAAAGCAAGAAGGCTGCTTGACGTGACATCTGGACAGAGGAAGGATGAAAAGGAAACCTGGTGGTGGAGTGGGGAAGTACAGGAGAGTATACAGAGGAAGAGGGTGGCAAAGAAAAAGTGGGATAGTCAGAGAGATGCAGAAAGTAAACAAGAGTACAAGGAGATAAGGCGCAAGGTGAAGAGAGAGGTGGAGATGGCTAAAGAAAAGGCGTACGATTGAGTTGTATGAAAGGTTGGACACTAAGGAGGGAGAAAAGGACCTGTACTGATTGGCTAGACAGAGGGACCGAGCTGGGAAAGATGTGCAGCAGGTTAGGGTGATAAAGGATAAAGATGGAAACGTACTCACAAGCGAGGAGAATGTGTTGAGCAGATGGAAAGAGTATTTTGAGAGGCTGATGAATGAAGAGAACGAGAGAGAGACGAGGTTGGATGATGTGGAGATAGTGAATCAGGAAGTGCAACGGATTAGCAAGGAGGAAGTAAGGACAGCTATGAAAAGGGTGAAAAATGGAAAGGCCGTTGGTCCAGATGACATACCTATGGAAGCATGGAGGTGTTTAGGAGAGATAGCAGTGGAGTTTTTAACCAGATTGTTTAACGGAATCTTGGAAAGTGAGAGGATGCCTGAGGAGTGGAGAAGAAGTGTACTGGTGTCGATATTTAAGAATAAGGGGGATGTACAGAACTGTAGTAACTACAGGGGGATAAAATTGATGAGCTATAGCATGAAGTTATGGGAAAGAGTAGTGGAAGCTAGGTTAAGAAGTGAGGTGATGATTAGTGAGCAGCATTATGGTTTCATGCCAAGAAAGAGCACCACAGATGCAATGTTTGCTCTGAGGGTGTTGATGGAGAAGTATAGAGAAGGCCAGAAGGAGTTGCATTGCGTCTTTGTGGACATGTAGAAAGCATATGACATGGTGCCTCGAGAGAAGTTGTGGTATTGTATGAGGAGGTCGGGAGTGGCAGAGAAGTACGTAAGAGTTGTACAGGATATGCATGAGGGAAATGTGACAGTGGTGAGGTCTGCGGCAGGAGTGACGGATGCATTCAAGGTGGAGGTGGGATTACATCAGGGATTGGCTCTGAGCCCTTTCTTATTCGCAATGGTGATGGACAGGTTGACAGATGAGATTAGACAAGAGTCCCAGTGGACTATGATGTTTGCTGATGACATTGTGATCTGTAGCGATAGTAGGGAGCAGGTTGAAGACACCATGGAGAGGTGGAGATATGCTCTAGACAGGAGAGGAATGAAGGTCAGTAGGAACAAGACAGAATACATGTGTGTAAATGAGAGGGACGTCAGTGGAATGGTGAGGATGCAAGGAGTAGAGTTGGTGAAGGTGATTGAGTTTAAATACTTAAATACTTGGGATCAACAATACAGAGTAATGGGGATTGTGGAAGAGACATGTAGAAGAGAGTGCAGGCAGGGTGGAATGGGTGGAGAAGAGTGGCAGGAGTAATTTGTGACAGACGGATATCAGCAAGAGTGAAAGGGAAGGTCTACAGAACAGTAGTGAGACTAGCTATGTTATATGGGTTGGAGACAGTGGCACTGACCAGAAAGCAAGAGACAGAGCTGGAGGTAGCAAAGTTAAAGATGCTAAGATTTGCACTGGGTGTGACGAGGATGGACAGGATTAGAAATGAGTGCATTAGATGGTCAGCTCAAGTTGGACGGTTGGGAGACAAAGTCAGAGAGGCGAGATTGCGTTGGTTTGGACATGTGCAGAGGAGAGATGCTGAGTATATTGGGAGAAGGATGCTAAGGATAGAGCTGCCAGGGAAGAGAAGAAGAGGAAGGCCTAAGAGAAGGTTTATGGACGTGGTGAGAGAGGACATGCAGGTGATGGGCGTAACAGAACAAGATGCAGAGGACAGAAAGATATGGAAGAGGATGATCTGCTGTGGTGACACCTAACGGGAGCAGCCAAAAGAAGAAGAAGAAGAAGAGATAGAATCTGTGTGTGTGTTTGTGTTAAGCTTAAGGTGCGAGAGCAGACCAGTCCATTACAAACTTCATGAATCCCACTAACCCCATGATAATACACTGCAATTGAAAAGTCCCTAATGAAAAATTGTGTTATAATCACTAATACAGTCGACAGCCAATCATGCATCATTATTCTGCTAAATTTCACATTTAAATGTTTCAACATTTCGATGAATATAGAAAAGCATTCAATGTAAAATGCAGTATATAAAGTTAACATACTACCCACATAAAGAAAGCTCAATACATCAAATATTTTTTTTTGTATTTTTTTGGGCACGAAATTAACTACATTTTAATTTCAGCACATTTAAAATTAAGGTTGGTTGATTGGTCTACTTAAACAACATGTTATTGGCTTGCTCTTGACCTCCAGCTATTTAGCAATTTGTAGACTGGATTAAGTAGGCTCAGTAAGTGGATCGATTTTCTCAGATGTGCTTTCTGGAACATGAAAACAGTTGCACTGAGAAGCAGTGGTCCAACTTGCATGAAAGCCCACGTTTCCAGATATGAAATAAGTAACGGCAACAAGGCAGTGGGAGCAAATAAAGACTTTGAAACACTGGAACTTGCTGCTTTTGTAAGCATTTCTTAGGTATACAAACAATTGGGTCCAATGGGGGTCATATTGCTAATGTTGTGTTATAGCCAGGGTTTTTTTTTTCCTGGCTTGTATTTATCTTCTACTTTTTGTTGTTTTTGTTACTTTTGAAATATTATTTCTTCATGTTTTTACAAAGTTTGTTATGTCTTTGTATGATTTAGCATTTGTGTTTCTTTAAATGTGTTGTCATTTTGTGTACTCTGTGAATGGCGCCCCAGGAGGCAGGGCCCCCCTGATAGCCTCCCCTTCCTTGAGCACCGACACTTGTTGATTACACACCAAACACACAGGTTTCCCATTTATCTTTGAGAATAAATAGGAAGCGGTCCATTTCTCTTGAAAAACCCTATACTCGGTATCCACTTTTCTCCTTTTTGACAAAGACATTTTGGCTAATGAGGGTGTCAAGGTGAGTAGAAAATAAGGTAGCCTACACCATAACTAGCAGAGGGTGCTTTGCTACCATCTGCTGTTCAGACTGAGTGGCAGAGTTGCTGCTTCTTTTACTCTAATTAAAACAGTGCACCCCTCTCCTCTGACTAACACCCTAGCGGATGATTTAGGAATTGCATTTTATTACGAATTTCGAGTTTGTGTCTTTTATGAATTTTTTTACTTTCAAAATTTATCCAGCGGGCTGGATTGAACCCCCTAGCGGGCCGGTTTTGGGCCGTACGTTTCACACCCCTGATCTAGGATGTATGTATTAAACACTCCAGTGTTGTCTTGGCTGTATGCTTTGAGTCATTGCTGAAAGGCAATCTGTCACCCTAGCAGCTAGGCAACCTTTTTCTTCCCAGGTCACCATTATGCTTTGGAAAGCCATCATGACATCATAGAGGTGTCACAGCCAATGTTGGATGGGGATATCACTAGACCAGCTGTTATTAAACTGTGCATGTCTTCAAAGGGGCACCTCAAGAAGCAGAGAGGTAAAATAATTTAACACTAGAAGCGCCACGGACAATGCCAATTGGCATTGTGTCTTTAAATGTTTAACTGTTTCATCAATGTGCATGTCAAGCTCCTGTACTTCCTTAACATTTCCTACATTCACTTCACTTCATTTTCACCTACTAGCCCTCCTGGGGCATAGGCCGCCAACAAGGGATTGCCAAGCATCTTTGTCTTTGGCTTTTCTCTCCAGCTGGCTCCAGGTCTTGATATCTGCCTCCAAATCCCGGCGCTAGGTGTTCTTTGGTAGGCCTCTTTTCCGCTTTACCTGGGGATTCCATGTTAGGGATTGTCTGGTGATATTACTTGCAGACTTTCGTATGGTGTGTCCTATCCAGCCCCAATGCTGTTTCTTGATTTCTTCTTCTGTGGGGAGCTGGTTTGTTCTTTGTCAGAGTTCACTGTTGCTGATGATGTCTTGCCAGCGAATGTGGAGAATATTTCACAGGCAGCTGTTAATGAAAACCTGTACTTTCTTGATGGTGGCGGCTGTAGTTCTCCATGTCTCTGTTCCATATAGAAGGACTGCTTTAATGTTGGTGTTGAAGAGCTTGACTTTGGTGTTGACTGGCAGCTCCTTGGAATTCCAGATGTTCTGTAGTTCCACAAATGCTGTTCATGCTTTCCTGCATTTTAAATACCCATGTTTTTGCAACTGTGACATTCTATTCAGAAAACATGATTAATTAACTTTTCTTTTTTTACATGAAAGACCCACTATTACCACCACCAAACAGTGCCATTGAAAATTAGTACCCAAGTATGAATTGCTGTCTGTCTCCTCTGGCTCACACAATTACACTTACACTTACAATTACATTGTTTTTCATATGATGAAGAGAAAAACAAATCTGAAAACTGTTGGCGCTCTAGTTATTTCAGTTAGGTAAAAAGCAACTAACAACTCACATGAAATGGCATCTCATTATTTTTCACACACCATGGAATACTAAGTACACAGCCAGAATGAATTTCACGAGGCAGTGGAATTTGACATGTGAAGTGGCACTTAGTGGACAGAGTGATTGAGCCATGAATGAATAGTGTAGCGGTGGATGATGGCTTTCTCACAACGTTTTTACAGACACAGCTGACTTGATAGGACAAAAAATATGATTTGAGTACAGCTATACTGAAATGCTGGTGCATGTATTAAATTACATACACACAAAATTGCACAATTATTGACTCACATACGTGAGTTGATTGCAGATGCATACACATGCAGAGAAACTGACTTTCTTTTTGCATTTTCATTCATTGTCTTGTCTGCCGTGTCTGTGAAAAAAGTGTAAGCGCGCAGCATTCACGTGTCAATCAATCCATTACACAATGTGCAAAGTTATGTGTTCTAATTTCTGAGATTGGTTGTGTACTTCGTATACTGAAACCTTTACTGCTATAGCAGACACCTGACACATTTTATGCAGAACTGTAGCATGTGTTTTAAGTAAGGGCAGACCTACCTGTTGATGAGCAGTTGTTCCTCATGGAATGTTGGTACCCTTTCATGAAATGAAAGACAAACAAAACTGGAAAATCGGAATCAAATTCTGAATACATACTGATATAAGCAGATGATAGATAGATAGATAGATAGATAGATAGATAGATAGATAGATAGATAGATAGATAGATAGATAGATAGATAGATAGATAGATAGATAGATAGATAGATAGATAGATAGATACTTTATTAATCCCAAGGGGAAATTCACATACTCCAGCAGCAGCATACTGATAAAGAAACAATATTAAATTAAAGAGTGATAAAAATGCACAGACAATAACTTTGAATAATGTTAACGTTTACCACCCCGGGTGGAATTGAAGAGTCGCATAGTTTGGGGGAGGAACGATCTCCTCAGTCTGTTAGTGGAGCAGGACATTGACAGCAGTCTGTCACTGAAGCTGCTCCTCTGTCTGGAGATGATACTGTTTAGTGGATGCAGTGGATTCTCCATGATTGACAGGAGTCTGCTCAGCGGCCATCGCTCTGCCACAGATGTTAAACTGTCCAGCTCCATGCCTACAATAGAGCCTGCCTTCCTCACCAGTTTGTCCAGGCGTGAGGTGTCCCTCTTCTTTATGCTGCCTCCTCAGCACACCACCGCGTAGAAGAGGGCGTTCGCCACAACCGTCTGATAGAACATCTGCAGCATCTTATTGCAGATGTTGAAAGTTGCCAGCCTTCTAAGGTATAGTCGGCTCTGTCCTCTCTTGCACAGAGCATCAGTATTGGCAGTCCAGTCTAGTTTATCATCCAGCTGCACTCCCAGGTATTTATAGGTCTGCACCCTCTGCACACAGTCACCCCTGATGATCACGGGGTCCATGAGGGGCCTAGTCCTCCTAAAATCCACCACCAGTTACTTGGTTTTGCTGTAATACATATACCAAATATGCTAGATATTCCCTACTTTGAGAAAGCTCACACTTGATTGCCAGGGACAGATGGTTTGGCCGATCATGTGACTCATGAGCCTTTTACAGAAAATATGAGAAAAGTCACTGCTGGCAATATTTTCACATCACTTTGCATAGCAAATAAGCTACTTGCCCAAAAGATAAGCTTGCTCTGTACCGAACAGTAAAGAAAATGGGACATTCGTTTTTTCTTCTCTTGGCTGCAAAGCTATGCAATGTTTCATATGTAAATATAAAACAATTATTTTATGTTTCAAAAGTGTTTTTTAATAATGTTTTTTTATTAATTTATTTACTTTTCACTGAAGTTATATACCGTTCCCAGAGGAAAATAGAATTTGAGCTTCTTCTAGAACCTACAAAACCCATAATAAAAAATCTGGAGGGGGTACTGTGGACCATGTTCCTTGCTGCAAAAGAACAAGTCTGAGAACCACTGCACTTCCAGTTCTTCTCTACCTTCCTGATTTGCGTCACAAATGTGCAAGACTTTAACACATGTATACTGGACTGGACTACCAATACTGATGCTGACCAATACTCACAGACCGAGGAGATCATTCCTCCCCCACACTATGTGACTCTTCAGTTCCACCTGGGGGGTAAACGGTAACATTATACAATGTTATTGACTGTTATACCTGCCTCGCACTCTCCACCTTGTATTTTTTAACTTGCACTGTGTTTTTATTACTCTTTAATTAATATTGTTTTTATCAGCATGCTGCTGCTGGAGTATGTGAATTTCCCCTTGGGGATTAATAAAGTATCATCTATCTATCTATCTATCTATCTATCTATCTATCTATCTATCTATCTATCTATCTATCTATCTATCTATCTATCTATCTATCTATCTATCTATCTATCTATCTATCTATCTATCTATCTATCTATCTATCTATCGATTGTAAATGTACTCCACCTCATCCTTTATGGCTAATATATACATGCATCATGTCACTCTTCTTTCAGTACTCCAGCTGGATTTGTGTGCGTTTACAAAACAAACAAAATAAAAGAAACAAAAAAAATTGCAGTATTTTCATCTTAGGGGTACTGCAATGAAAATATTATGAAAATACTTAATTGTTCTGCATAGATTCAGTGTACATTGTGTCTTCACTGCTAGAGTAAGCATATTACGTTCGTTGCTATGTAGTGCAGATTGGGTAGTGACAGGGACAGCCCCATTACCCCAAGTACATAACGCTGATCCCTTGCTTCAGAGGCTCTGCTGGTGTGACTTAATCACAGTGTTAAGAGCTCAGGAGGCACAGATAAGAGATAAAGGACTCAGAGTATAATTTTATCTCAGGGTGGTACTGTAATGCAGCAGTCAGCAGTTCTGGCTCGCAGGTCTGGTCACATTTTTGGCTACAGTAATTGGTCCAGCATAGTTGGCAGATGCATTCCTTGCCCTCAGGGACATTTAAAAGATTACTGCAACATTATAATCCACCCAAAACTAGTTCATTTTTCCTTCCCTGTTAACTTCATTGCATTCTGATAAATTCCCCAAAATTCCTGAACACTTGCGTGCTTTTGCCAAAACTTGAGGTAAAGCAAATTCAGTGGGGTTTGCTCATCACTAATGTTAAACAGTGTCTGGTCTTCCTTAAACACAGTACATAGTACTGTCCAAAGAGTTCAATTTTTGTGTCATCAGACTGGAGAATCTTTTTTTCCTCATGCTCTCAGAGTCCCATATGGCAAACTCTGAACAGAAATTAGCCACTCTACCATAACCGCCTGATTGATGGAGTACTGCTGAGATGCTTGTCTTTCTGACAGGTTCGTCCATCTCAACATAGAACTTGTGAAGCTCTTTGGCCCTTCTTGCCATGTAACTCAGTCTGGCTGGACAGACGACTCTAGGAAGAGACCTGGAGGTTCGAGACTTCTTCCATTTGAGGCCACTGTGCTCCTGGGAATATTCAAAGCTTTATAAATGGTTTTACCCATTGATCAATGTGCCTCACCACAATTTTATTGCGGACGTCTACAAAGAGTTCCTTGGACATGACTTGGATTTTGTCATGACATGCAAAGTCAATTGTGGGACTTTATATACACAGTTGTGTGCCTTTCTAAACGATGTCCAATCAATTCAGTTTGCCACATGTAGACTCCAATCAAGTTCTAGACACATCTCAAAGAGAATTAAAGCAAACGGGATGCACCTGACCACAATTTACAGTGCCACAGGAATGAGGGAAAAACTTATGTAAATCAGAGATTTCAGTTTTTGATGTTTAATAAATTTGTTACAATTTCTGAAAATATGTTTTCACTATGTCATTATAGGTTATTGAGTGTGGACTGAAGAGCAAAAAAATGGCAAATGTATCCATTAAAAATGAAACCCATAACACAATAAAGTGTGCAGATAGTGAAGAGGTGCATATGTTGAATTCTGTGTGTGTGTATATATAGAGCAAGTGCATGTAATGATCTGATGATAAATACAATGATTTGCAGGGAGAGTGCTTGTGCAGCTGAGCTCGGGCAATGAGATGTTTTTATTAAAAAGGATAACCTGTTCAACCGAGCTCAGGCTGCAACGATTTCTTCTGTTGCTGTAAATGACAGATGTATTTTTGTTAACTGAAACAGATAAAAAAGAATGGCAGAATGTCTGCTCTGCTCTCAGATCATCAGTTTGTACTTCATTTTTCCAATTCAGACCTATGGCAAAATGTTTAAAAAGTTTTGTAACTGTATGACTTAATTAACCCCCATTCATCACGAGACTTTCTCATTTTGCTACAAATTTTGGAGCAATGTTTTGAAATGTGGGTGGCGCAGTGGTAGCACTTCTGCCTCGCAGTTAGGAGACCTGGATTCACTTCCCGGGTCCTCCCTGCATGGAGTTTGCATGTTCTCCCCGTGTCTGCATGGGTTTCCTCTGGGTGCTCCGGTTTCCTCCCACAGTCCAAAGACATGCAGGTTGGGTGGATTGGCAATTCTAAATTGGCCCTAGTGTGTGCTTGGTGTTTGTGTGTGTCCTGCAGTGGGTTGGCACCCTGCCCGGGATTGGTTCCTGCCTTGTGCCCTGTATTGGCTGGGATTGGCTCCAGCAGACCCCTGTGTTTGGATTCAGTGGGTTGGAAAATGGATGTTTTGAAATGCTATGCTTAGGTGTATGGAAGCAGATTTAAATCAGTATTATGAGTCTGACTTCACTATAAATTTACTGTTGTTATAATAATAGAAATGGACATCACAGCGCCCAGCATGATCCCAACCAGTCCACACCTCCCAGTGCCTACACTTTGTCCAACATCCCAGAGACATGGATGGTAGGTTAAGCTGGCCTGGTGAGAGTGTGTGTTTGGATGTGGTGCAAAGCAGCGCCTGATATTGTTGATTGGTTGGGTCCTGCTTTGTTTCTGATACAGTGGATAATATGCAACCAGTAATCTTGGTTTTGAACATTAAAACATTCAATAAAAATAACATAACTTATAAGTCATGCTGTAATGCAATAGTTTCCAAGTTCCGTCCCAAGCAACCCTGTGGGCTGTGGGTTTTCAGTGATTTTTAATCCTTTATTTACCATGTACGATTTCTTGTATTAGGAAATTGTCATTTTTTGTATATCCCAACTTACTCTCCGGAGACACATGGAGAATCTTGGGGGTCAGTTATTTGTACAGCACCCCTGGAGCAATTGCAGGTTGAGGGCTTTGCTCAAGGGCTCAATGGAGTAGCATTCCTTCTGTCACTGCTAGGATTTGAACCCGCACCCTTCGAGTTACCAGCTGAGAAACTTTACCCAGACAGCCACCACTCCACCCAGAATTCCAACCAGTTTCACAATCAGTGAGCTGAACCCCACAGGACAAAGTCAGTGACTTAGCTTCCAGCAACTCATTGGCAAATACCATCTGCAGTTCTGGCTCCAGTATCCCCGTTTATAGCATCATTTTTTTTATGTGAGAAGAGAAAAGTGAAATTCTTTCTTTCATGAGCTAATCAACATGTAACGTCACCACTCTCTGGCACCATGATAATGTCACCTGGAAACTTTTGTCTTCCACACGTAGTCAAAGTATGCAGAAGAGTATAAGGTTCTTTAATGTACATTGGTGGTGAGGTGACCCCTCTCAAATGGACAACACATCTGCTAGACAAATATGGCAGTGAGAGTGTGCAGAAATGCCCAACAGATGTTCCTACTGATAGAAAAAAATTGATGACTTGAAAAGGCAGTGAAATGTGCAGAAATGTCCAACAGATGACCCAATTCATCACTGGAAGAGCATCTCCTGCATTTCAGGATAAGTTGGAGAAATTGAGTCTAAATGTGAACAGAAGGGACTCTTGATCTAACTGAGGTGTTCCAGTCCAAAAAGGCAACAGCTGCAAAGCAGCAATGCCCATATGTGGATGGAATTTGTTGACCCCATCGAGAAGGACTAGACAGCTTTGAGGTGCTTCAGGTGACCACTTGTGACTCAGGAAAGTAAGATGTTACCCAGGTTGCTATTAGTAAGGGCAGGTAAAATGTCAGCTTCAACTGGAGATATTATCAAGAGGCTGAAGAAGTCCTTTAAGGAACTCCTAAACCTGGTGAGGAGTAAGTGCTGGAAGCACTGGCTGGGTCTGGATCTGTTTTTGTGGTTAAGGGCATTGTGGTGTTCAAAAGGCTCCTAAGTGGTAAGACCGTAGGGGGTATTTTGGTTAATATTCCTGTTCAGTGTTGAAGAGACTGTCAGACTGGGGTAGTGGTCCTTATTTTTAACTAGGAGTGTAAAGGGTGATTTCTGATTTTCAAGGGATCTCGTTCCTCAGCTTCCCTAGGAAAGCATAGTTGTTGGAACAGTGAACCATGTCTTTGTCCTTACATAGAAATCTGGGGATCATGGAAGCTTGCCAATTCTGTCTACATGAGCTTTTTGGACATGGAAAATATGTGTACCTCATGGTATTGTAAAAGAAACAACAAGTTTAGGGGCTAACAGGGTCATATTTGTGTGCCACTCTGTACCTGTATTCTGAACCAAGACTTGTATTTGCATACTCTGTGACGAGTCCTTTCAATGTGAGCTTTAGACTCCTTCAAACATTTGTGATTTTATAGACAGTATATTCAGGGGAAACTGGACTTTAAAGAACAAAGGATTGTACCGCTGCTCTTTGTTCATGATGTTGTCTTCTTGTCCTCAAGAGGTGATCACCTACAGCACACACTGAGGAGTTTGTAGATGACTGTGACGAGAATTAGCTGCTCCAAATCTGAGGTCATGATCATCTTCAGGAAAAGACCTTTTTGTTCCCCACATGTCAAGAGTGAGAAGGTGCCTCAAGTAGAGAAGTTCAAGTATTTTGTCATCTTGTTGTCAAGTCAGGGTAGAGATGACCATAAGTCTGACCAGTACATCATTGAACTGAAGGACATTTTTTGGACATTGTACTGGACCATGTTGGTGAAGCAGCAGCTAAGTCCATGGACACAGTTTTAGATTTATCTGTCAGTCCACACTACCCTGCTCACCCATGGTCATGAGCTCTAAGCTGTGATCAAAAAGAAATCACTAGTATAAGTGGCCAAAATGAGGTTCATGTGCAGGGTTGTTGGGTTCATTCTCTATGACCTGGTGAGGGTTTAGCAAAACTGAAGACCTCAGTGTACAACTGCTGCTCCTCTGGACTGCATAGAGCTAACTGAGGCAGTGTGGGCATGACCCATTCCGAGAAAGTCTAGGGGCAGATACAGGGCAGGGATTATATCTCTTGACTACCCTGGAAATGTCTACATATTTTACAGGTGGATCTGGAAAAATGTGTTGAGCAGGGGGTGCCCAGGTTTGTCCAGCAAGGCATCCACAACTCTCGTGAGAAAAAGCAGCTAGAAAGCAATGTAAGTTTTTTTTTAAATAAAATGCACCAGGAACAGTAACACAATTACCACATTTACTTATCTGTATTACCATGTTCTTTTAATATATTGCCATCATCAAAAGGAAGGTTCTCCATTCTTTTAGCAAAATATGTTTTAATAAATATTTTAAAAATAAATAGCACAGTGTGCAAAAACCATGCACATAAAGGCCAAACACTGTACTGCATTACATATGCAGTAATCCTGGTATTTAACACTTAAAGCATCTTCATGGCTCCTACTACTAGGGCAGCTATAGGGAATTAGCCAAATAATTGGGAAATTAAGTAATAAGCAGCCAATCACGTGAAGGACTTCCACTGACTACTAAAGCAGCAAAAACAATCTCCTTTGCAAGACAATAACATATTTTTGTTCATTGTGTCTTTGTCTCAGTTATTTTGGGATTGCAAACATTTATTTAATTTATTAGTAATAGCTTATGGTTCTAACATAGAGCTTTCATCTCTACAGCCTCAGTGAGGTAATGCTGGGCAACAGTAATCGGCAACAATTTGGTGCACAAATTACCAACAATTAAATAAAGACTGGATTAAGTGATCTCTGCTACAGACAGCCTTTTCAAAAGGCATCACTAGTGCAGAAAGAATGACATTTTATCTAGGCTGATAACTTTAAATTTCCTTCTAACTCTCCTGTAATATTTTATAGGTATATTTGTCTTTTATGTATTAAACTGAAACATGCTGCAGCTTATAAAACAGATTGTGCCACAGTTTTTGGTTAAAAATAAGTAAAGGCAGGTGGTAGCTCAGGTCAGATCATTCTAAAAAAACTCTTTCATGTTGCTGGCTGTTTTCACTAAGGGAACACAACACTTTAACTCATGTACTTCAACAACAATACCTAAATTAGTCCAGTTTTTCAAAATGTGTACAAGATTGTCAGGCCAGCTTTTCCTCTGGACATGTTCATTGCATTAGTTAAATTAAGGGAAGTGTCAAGAAAAGTGATGCTTAGTACCTTTGGAAAAAAGGTATTATTCACTGGGGATTCAAATTTAAATCCCATTCTGCTTCTTTGTATCCTAAAATATTCTTATTATTGTATGTTCTTGTTTTTATGTTGATAACAGCTCAGTTTATTCAAAATTATTAGGATGTTTAAAGATTACATTTATTTTACTTCAAAATCGGATATTTAGGCTACTTTCTAAATTGCACTTTTGGACCATTTGTTTACACGTGAAAGACAAATGCTGTTTTAGTGATATTGTTCAATCTAGACTGGCAACGTGGAATAGATCCTCAAGGATCATATGCCTGGGCATTGAATGCCATGCCTGAAAAATGTCCATGTGGAGTTGGTACATTCTTCCTGTCAGAGCCGGTCAGTCCATAAGGCAACATAGGCAGCCACCTAGTGTGCCATCACCAGAGGGGCATGAAAGTTAAGGGATGTGCGCTCCAGACACTGAGGAGTGCCATTTAAGGTCACTCTAATGGTGCTTGCTCTGTAAACTCTGCCGTGCTATGGATATCAAGGGGTGCCATTTATGTAAATCAAGTGGCACATGCTCCAGATCTTTCTGCCCTGCCCTATCCCCGGTCCATGCTATGGACACCAAGGGGCACTGTTAATGTAACTTGAGCAACACAAGCTCCAGATCTTTCTGCCCACTCTCACTCCCTCGTCCACGCTATAAACACCAAGGGGAACTGTTTTGTAAACTCAGGAGGCGCGCACTCTGGACACCAAGGGGGACCACTAACAGGCTCAGGGCTCCATGTGGGCATGGGAATCCACAAAGATGTGTGTGCAGGTTAGGTTAAATGGCGATTTCAAATTGGCCCAGGTGAGCGTCAGTGTTGCTGTATAATCGATTGGGTTCTACACTGGTCTGATGCCCCGTGTTGGAAAAAGGTCCGACTCCTCATGACCCAGAACTGGATTAATGGGGCTTGAGAATTTTATGTTATGTTCAATACAAAATCAATACTCAGCTGGGAAAATGTATCCAGATTGTTTTCACTATCGTAAATTCTGTAACTGAACCAGCAAGCGAAACTTCGTAGACTGCAAACTTTGTGTGTGTCATACCCCCATGAAAAAGAAAATCGAGACCTCAAGTGTGCTTATTTCCAATTCCATATCTTCAGTCTTTCTTTTTGAACTACTGTGCCTAGTGTGTTATTCATATAGCTGGGGACAGAAGTGTGTACTATGTCAATTAGTCCTGACTCTAATTGAAGGAGAAATCTTAATGGAAACTGGAAATTAAACAACTTGCCTTGGCTGGCATGCCTACCCTGAATGGACCTTTTCCTGAACACTTTTGACAGTCTTGCTCCGGCTCTGTACCTGAGAGAGACACACAATTGGAGTTAGCTTAGCGCTGCTGGACACAGTCACAGAGGAATCAGCTGACTCAGTTCTTCATCCGTTAATTCATTGACCGCGATGATGTGATCCAGCTGTTCAAGGTAGCGCTCTTCATCTTTCATGAAGTGAGGGATTCTGATTTTTTCTAAAACAACATATTTTCTCAAAGACTCCACATCTTCATAGGATACCTAAAGAAGAGATTTGAAATATATAAAAGTTAACCATTACCTTTTAATTGTATTGTATTCTGCTTAATTTGTGTGATACATTAGGGTAAGTATTTGCTGAAAAGTGTCATATACTTATAATGTATGTCACACGTGTGTGCCAGTGGGTCACCTTCTAGGCTTACCTAAGGTATGTGGCAACAGAGGGAGTGCTGTCGCTAACAGTCTTGTCTCCCTTTTGTCACAGCCTCGAGAAATAGCCCCTTGGGTACAACAAAGCCAATGAAGCCCTGCCCCTTCTGGTCTGCTCAGTATAAAAGGGAGATGCTCCTGGAAGGTGGTGTCTCATTTCGGACCTGACTACCATAAAGAGTGAGAGAGAGAGAGAGACAAGAGTGCGTTCCTTTCAAAAGAGCACTATACCCGGGGAAGTGTCCCAGCCAGAAAACACCACCAAGCACATGTTTGATTTTAGTTTTTTTTTGTTGAATTAAACAGGGTTTTGCCATGTCTCATCATTTTCCCTGCT
Source organism: Erpetoichthys calabaricus (assembly GCF_900747795.2). NCBI lineage: Eukaryota > Metazoa > Chordata > Cladistia > Polypteriformes > Polypteridae > Erpetoichthys > Erpetoichthys calabaricus. The sequence goes on along the minus strand of NC_041402.2, from coordinate 92,522,440 downwards.
GCATGTGCAATAATGTGAATTATAAAGTGTTTCTTTTGATTCCATTGAGACTAACAGAAAGCCATCATTTTCAACAATACAATAATATAATACAATTTATTTTTGTATAGCCCAAAATCACACAAGAAGTGCCGCAATGGGCTTTAACAGGCCCTGCCTCTTGACAGCCCCCCGGCCTTGACTCTCTAAGAAGACAAGGAAAAACTCTCAAAAAAACCTTGTAGGGATAAAAATGGAAGAAACCTTGGGAAAGGCAGTTCAAGGAGAGACCCCTTTCCAGGTAGGTTGGTTGGTACACTATATCTAGAGGAGGGCATGTGAAGCATGAAACGTTTGAATGACAAAAAGTGACATCTTCTTTAGACATAGTGGTCCTCATCAACATTGGAATGGAGTACCATTGATGGGAAAGCAAAGCATGCTCATGCTTATTCTGCGCCTTTCCAATAATGTGCTTCATAGTGCAACCCAGGAGAATGGCTGTCCACAGACTTTAAAGGGGTCAGGTGTAAATAGAATGTCTTTTGAAGATGAACCCTATCAGAATCAGGCAATGTTGAGTGGTTTTCTACAGGGGTCAGTGCTAGGGCTGCTGCGATTTTTAATATGTACAGTATGTTACCGTCAATGTGTGAAATTAGGCATTGTGTAGAATGCCTAGGAAATCTAGAAAATGATGAAAATGGGACATCAATTTATTAAATGATTAATATTTCAAACATTTCCTAGGCATTCTATGCAATGCCAAAAGGCAAATTGGCAAGTTGTTTCTGTATAATGCCTTGGTATTATATACAATGCCCTGGGGAAAATATATAGCATATTAAATTAACACAGACATGTCATGCTTTGTCTAAAAACATCACACATTCTATAGATTTCCTAGGCATTCTATACAATACCTGCTTTTCACACATTTCCGCTAACATATATAAATGATTTGGATAGAAATGTAAGTAAGATGCAGGTTAAGTTTGCAGATGATACCAAGATAGGTGGACTGGCAGATAATGCAGAATCTGTTAAACCATTAGGCAGCATACAGGCTTAGGCAGATTTGTGGCAGATGAAATTTAATGTAAATAAATGTAAAGTATTACATGTAGGAAGTAAAAATGTGAGGTTTGAATACACAATGGGAAGTCTGAAAATTGAAAGTAGACCATATGAGAAGGATTTAGGGGTCATAGTGGACTCAACACTATCAACTGTAGACATTAAGAAGGTTAACAGAATGTTGGGTTATATAGCGTCCTGATTGTATAAGTCAAATGCACTGGTCAGGCCTCATCTTGATTACTGTGTACAGTTTTGGTCTCCAGGCTACAAAAACGACATAGCAGTGCTAGAAAAAGTCCAGAGAAGCACAACTCGGCTGATTCCAGGGCTACAGGGGATGAATTATGAGGAAAAATTAAGAGTTGAGCCTTTTCAGTTTAAGCATAAAATTATGTGGATATATGAATTCGTACAGTGGGCCAAGACTGTTATTTTAAAAGAAGTTCATCAAGAACACTGGGACACAGTTGCAAACTTGTTAAGGGAAAACATCACACAAATATTAGGAAGATTTTCTTTTAGACAGAGAATCATAGTCACTTGGAATAAGCTACCAAGTAGTGTGGTAGACAGCAGGACTTCAAGGACTTTCAAAACTAGATTTGATGTTATTTTGGAAGAATTAAGTGGATAGGACTGGCAAACTTCATTGGGCTGAAGGTCCTGTTCTCGTCTAAATTGTTCTAGTGTTCTAATGAAATCAAACTGAATCAAATTCCATCAAACATATTAGAATAAATACTGGTAGAGATCAGCCTTAGCAACTACTGGAGCCTGCTGATACAGTATGTCAGCTAAACATGTTATATACAACATTTGTGTAGATGATCAGTGTGACTGTTCGTCAAAGGAGCAAATGATATTTGTTTGCTATCAGAATGATTGGCTTATCATCAGACAATATACTGGTATACAATATATGCAACAAAGTGACTTCACTGGCAGCTCAAAAACAGCACAGACGCACATTGACTGAGTGTTTTGATTATTTCCTTCAGCAATGAAAAAGTTAAACAGCAACATTCTGTATGAAAACAAAGAAGGAAAGCAATGATTCAGTATCACACAGAAAAGCAACAGGCATACATATGAGAGCTTCATGTAATGAAATCCATAAAAATTCAAGAAATGCACAAGGCTGAATATGACAAAGGTTGCTGTGTATTTTCTGAACATTTTATGACATTTACAGATATGGCAATTAATGTGTGCTTACATCAATTAAATACAGTGAACATGGGGTGGATTTAACTCACACAAAACTGTTTTACCAATAAGAGACACAGCGGCTCCTAGAGCAGAAATATGACTACATGGATTTCATCTGGCTACTTCAAAGCTCTTCAGCAAGGTCTGTTATCTTGAGGGCCTCATACACCATAGCCATATACAGATTTTCGTTTGAATAATTGGAAGTTGTGTACCTTATTAAAGAAACATACTGTACGTTGTAAATGTTATCAATATTTCCTAGTAACTTTTATTCACAGCAGAAATTCAAAATGTAATATTATTTGCTCATAGTGGCTGACCAGGACTGAATTAAGGCCAGCTGGGTTTACACTTAATGGAATTTGTGAGATGGAAATGAATCTGATGTCTGGTGACACCTTCAAACCAAACGTTTATCACTCATAATGCCAAAGAAATCCTTTTTTAACAATGCTGATTAAAGTCAAACACTGAAGATAAGAACATACACAAAAAAAATGTACTAAAGTTGTGTCAGGGGCATGATAGCTGTTTAGGGATGAAATCTGCGGTGTCCCCCGTCCCTTGTTGCTTATTTTGCTTAAATGCTAATCCAGTGCTGTTGCTGACACATATGTCAACATGACAACATGGGATTATGTGCACTTTTTTCCTACTTGAAACACTGGTTCAAAATACAGCACTGCACTGATGTAATTCTATTCTGATAAAAAATATTGTTTCTTCTAGGCCAAAATGACTTCCTGGCAAGAAACAGCAGTCACTAGGAAGATAGCAAGATTATGATAAAAGCAACAGGGTCTAAAGCAATGATGCATACAAATAACAAAACCAAATGAGAAGTTCAAAATAGGCAAAAAAATGCATTTATATGGCACATTACATGCCAGACATATTGTAAGCACTGAAACATTATGTTACAGTGCAATAGGTGGAAATCAAATATTTTCATTTTGCACACTTGATCCATTATCTAATTATAAGGTCTTGTCTTTAGGATTTGATGAGGGGTTGATTATACCTGAAAGAGCACATTGAGAAGCATTTCCCACTATTTTTAGCCCATTCGTGATAATGACTGTGATGAGGACAAATAACGTAGAGTTATTACTTATTTTGTCAAGTTTGGGTCACAGAGTTACACAGGTTTCCAAGGTACAAAATGTTTATTGCTGAACTGGCAGGTACAGACACAAAACTTTATTCAGAAGGGGATTAGCATCAGAAGATAAGCACACAGGTTGCAACTGTCAAACGTGGCAGTCCAGCTCCCCTCTCCACGTCAAAAGAACACAAAGTCCTCCTAATCAAGTGGGTTCAACAGCTTGGTAGCAGCGACTGGGGCAGATGCAGTCTGAGGGAAAGAGGACAGGAGAGTGAGCTGATAGGTAGGCCGCGACTTTTAAATGTTCTAAACCTCACATGAGAAACACGTTGCATGGTAAGCCTGCAAGAAGGCAGCTGATTCTGCAAAGGGGACGGTAAGAGTGTGTTTGTTTCTCATTGAAATACTGTTTAAAAGGGAGTTTCTGAAGTGTTTCCTTGCCATAGTTTTACTGTTTAACATAGAGATTACTTGGGGTTAAGAGCGTAAGAGTATCCATATGGCGGCGCTATGCGGAAGGAAAAACAGAGCAGGGGAACTACAGAACTGCACATGAGCGATGGTTGCTGCCGTTATGGGAGGCTAACTGGCAGTGACACTGGTCACAATTTATTAATTTATTTGTTTTCTTCTGCAGGTAAGCAGCTAAGAACAATTGTTGAAATTTTGAAAGATTATCATATTGTAATTTACTGAAAGTTTATTTGGACATGGGTTACTATTTGCTATTTGTTATTAGCATTTGTTAATAGTTTAAGTGTGAAGTAGGAAAGGCACATGGAGTGTCACTGTCAGCTGCAGTAGTCAAAAGAGTGGTCAAAATCGAGTGTATAGCAAGTTTAAAAAGTAGACAATAATGATTATTTAATGACAAAGTTTAATGTGAATACTTTTTACATAGGAAATAAGTATGATAAAGCTTGTTTAGAGATGATGTGCAGTTTTTATCAAAAACAGTGTGCTCAGGCTCGGAGGGGAATAGATGTGCATGGTAACATGGCAGACAGCCCCAGGGTGTTGATGAAGGAAATGGAAGAGTACGCATTCAAGTGCAGACTTCTGCAGTTTAGCCAATTCCCTCATTAATGCTCTGCAGTTCATACTTAAGGCACCTGCACCTGCCTGTAAAAGAGGGAACTGAACAAGAAAAAAATGAAAAGAAAATTAAAGAAGGAGTTGAAGAAGTGAGATCATGAAGAACAAAAAAAGAGTAGAAAGAATCGAGTGAAGCGAGTGCAGTGAGAAGCTGGTGAAGTGGTCAGTGGAACACCGGTGAAGGAGCTGAGTGAGAGTCATTCCTGCAGTGAATCAGGTTGCTTCTGGTGAAAAGTAGAGAGATCTGGGGCAAGTTTGTGATCCAAGAGGTCCTGTAGATGCCAAGGCATAGCGGCAGGACCAGGAAGTTGGGCTCTGAACATCCTAACGGACACCGATGGACAGGTGATCGGGGAGGGTGTTGACTGTGACCATTATCACTGGTATCTGACAACAGCTGAGTAAACCTGGGTGTTAGGTGAGTGGAGGGAGAGGAGACAGTGAGACACACGTGAGGAGAGAGTGAAAAAGCAGCACTGTGAAGAGGAGCAGAAAGACCAATTCTAACCCAGATCTTACTCTTGAGTTTAATAGAATATTTATAGGATTATTTATTCATTTTCACTTTCTCAGCAGAGTACTGTGTTTTTATGAAGCATTTACTTTAAAATTAAAATGCACTTCACTTTTTGAACACTTTATTGATGAATAAAATGTGCTTTGCACCAGACCTTGTTGTTATGTGTTCCCATTCTCACAGTCCATCCTTAGTTATGTTTATTGATGGCCAGGGTTCAAGGGAGTGTGCCAGCTATGGGCAAACTGGGCATCACAATAAAGTATCTGTATTCTTAGACAGTGTGCTTATGTTAAAAGTTTAATGGAAAAAAACTTCATGTTATTGTTTACTATGCGACGGTTCACATGTAACTTTATAAATCACTGTGAATTTAATGTGTTAATGATAAAATACTTTGAAGTGTTCAACAACTTCAGTTGAATTACTGTGCTTTTGCTAAACATTTTGGGCATTTTACATTGATTCATGTTAAACATGCTGATGGGGATAAGCAATACGGAGTGCTTTATTTATTTTCCTTTTTTCAGAGTCATTTCATCAGCAGGTAGTGTTGAGAGATGCACAGAACACAAGTTAAATGCATTAAGCAAACCTGAGGTGCTGCATGTTAAAATCACTCTGATAGAATTTATGACTTGACTTGCAATAAAATAGTCCTACAGCTTGTGTAAGCAGCAAAACCTCACAAAGCTCTCTTTTTTATGTCATTCAATGGGTGTCAAATTCACACCCAGGAGCAATTACGGGAGGTATGGGGACACAGCTTGTTTAAAACAAAGAAATGAGGCCGGATCTTAACAGTTTTTTTCTTTTCAGTATCACTATGTTCAGGTATAATAACGAGTAAATAAGACAGAAAAACAGAAACATACATTGATGTGCACTGAGAAGCTTTTCTGGATACTCCAGTTTCCCTCTATACCCCAAAGGCATGTATACCAGGGTAACTGGCCCAGAGGGAGTGAATAAACCCAGGGAGTGTCTGGCACCCTGTTTCTCAGCTTGCATCCTAGACTGGCAGGATAGGATCCGTCCTATAATCCTGTAAAGTGGGTTATGAAAATGAATGGATGAATAAACAGTAAACCAATGTGATGTGACTGACAGAACTCACCTTGCCTAAAGAAGCAAGCATTTTAAAATCAATGGTTTTCCGATGTCTTAATATCCGCAGGACTCCATCCAGATAAACTTGGTCCTTGCTGAAACAACCTGGAATTAAAAATGCATTAGGTGAAATAGCAAAACCGATGGAGAGAAGTTAATCCCATCTGATAAACATTCCTGTCACACCACCCTCTCTTTCCATGCCTGCTTTCATTCTATAATTGAATCAAACTACAGCCTAAGGGAAATTAAGTTTCTGCAGATCTCCATCTAGATAACATCATATATCAGACCCTTATAGAAAGAACTAAAAATTAAAAAGTTTGGTTATCGAAAGTGGGAAACTGAGGCTGCTCTCTCCCAAACAATACAGTATGCTACCAATAAAATACAAGTAATATGCTTGCAGACTGTGAAGCAATGAGAACAGGATCATATTTCAAAGAACACACAAATGCTGGGGTCTGAATGTGTGAATACTATTGTATATAAAAATAAATCGAATAAAAAAAAAAGACATTGAGGAGAAGTAGTAAACGTGCAACACTTCAGAATGAAGTCTGTTACATTTTGTAAGAAATCATTTAACAAGTACAAAGAAGTACAAAATCACCAATAAATCAGAATATTTGAAGATTATAAACAATAACCAAAAACAAAGATCTGCAGCTTGGCAGTATGAGAAAACATGAATAATTAATTATCATTACAGTGCAGCTCATAAGGAATAATTAATTATCATTACAGTGCAGCTCATAAGGCTGTAATAAAGAAGTATCGAAAATAGAATAAAGTACATTGGGCAGTTTTAAGCCCTTGCAGTGTTGCCCCCTCTTGATTGATCTGATTTATTATGGATGCATTAGAGAACACTCTGTGAAAATACAGAGGTTGTGAATGTTCTACGATTACTTAGAGTACAATCATGGAAATATGGCATTCAAAGAACACATTTAAGCTCATAATATTTTAGTATTCTCTGTAGTCTCGACAAGGTAATCAATAAGGCAATAAGCACTTCTTGAATCACAAAGGCTCAGAGACAATTGCAGGATGCCAACTGGAACAGGTAACAGGGACAACATAACACTTTCTAATAATCTGTCAGGTCTGGCGTTCTAGAAGGTGCTGTCAGGCATCGCAGGCTAAGTCAATCAGGGAGTCATGAATGAGTTTGTTCTCTTTGCTGATGTTATTAGTTAATGAAAAACTTTTACAGCTTTAATAATTACATCTTCAATAATAATAAAGTGTTCTGATATCTTAGAACATGTTTTTTTGAAATTGTTCTTATAAGTTTAAAAAGCTATGGCCTCATAGATAAATGGATAAAATGGGATAAAATATCCTACCAATAAACTTCACATAAGAGTAATAAAAAGACATACTGAAAATGATCTACAGTTGCTAGGCAGAACTTAAAGAACAACAAATAATTTAGAACATTAAAGATACAGTAAAAGAGTGAATGCAGGAGGCACATCCATGTTTCCCTTGCAGCACTGCCATGTGTATTTTTTTCGTATTTTAAAAAGATGAATATATGGTGTCTACTGACACCCTACAGACAGGATTGTGTGCATGAGAGATGAGCTGAGTTACTTCTGTTCCATGGATAACATCACAGTTATTATTCCAGGACAGTCACCCACCTTCAATAAATCAGCTTAAAAGGCAGCCTCTGATATTATAAAGGAGGGACATTACACTTAAAGGCACAGAAGTTCACATTTGTTTAACGAGAAAGAGAAGGAATGAGAAAGTAAGGGTCTTTTTAGGCAGAGACCTGGTGATATCAGATCAACGGTGCAGGGATGGCCACTGGCATTCTGCCTGGGGTTGCTTCACTCCTTTTGTCCAAAGCTTCTGGGATAAGCTCTGTGGCTCCATGACACTAACTGAATTAAGTAGGATTCAGATTGTTATGCAAGCATAAAGTTTATCTTACTGATTACTATTCTGATAAATACAGCCTTTCATATTCTTAATTATTTCTTTGAGTGTTTTAAAACAGCATGCTAAAGTTAAGAAAATTTAATGAATCAAGTTCAAGGTTATATAGAGTAATACTAATAATTCTTTACATGTATATAGCACTTTTCTCACTACTCAAAGTGTACATACTGTAGTAAAATTACATTTTTACTTGCATGTCTCCATAAAATAGTATTAAATAAATATGCAGTGATAAAAGTAACTGTATTAACATGATATCAGTCCTGGAGATTGGAAGGTTAAGTGATGCTTCCATTCTTGTTTTCTTGTTATCTATGCCCTCACTTTATTTCTAGCAAATCATGCAATTTCAACTTTGTGCTGCCCCCAGTGGTTTCAAGGTGTGTCTGTTATGAAAACTGGGGAAAACTCAGAATTGTAAATTAGCCTGGTGTGTTTGCCCGTGTGTGTGTGTGGAATAGGGAACAGCTCCTGTTGACCATACAATGGAGAAGCAGAAGAGAAAATAGATAGATTGGTGTTTATTTTCTGGAGCATGTTTAACAAACTGTCAGTCTTATTTTGTGATACACTAAGACATAATCTCTCACTAGTCTTATTGTCTTTTTGAACAAATAATAGTAATAAAAATTATACATTGTATTCTTAAAATGTCTTCTTCACACTCTGCTTAATGCTATTAACCAAGCAGGACAGTAACGCCAATAATTTAATACTTTTCAGCCAATTTGTTTTAATACAAAATTTTCCCAACAAAATCATTGCAAATCTGTGAATAATATTGTTAATTGATAAAAGCATAATTCTAAGAAAAGCGTTATAATAGGTTCACACATCTGAAGGCCCTTGCCTACCACACTACTTGATAGCTCATTCCAAGGTTCTCTGTGTGAAGAAAAACATCCGAGTGTTTGTATGAAATTTACTCTTAAGATGTTTCCCACTGTGTCCATGTGTTTTTGGTGAACTCATTTTAAAATAACAGTCTTGATCCACTGTACTAATTCCCTTCATAATTTTAAACACTTGTTACCTCTTCTTTTGTTTAAACCGAAAAGACTCAGCTCTTCTTATCTTTCCTCATAATTCATCCCATGTAGCCCTAGAATCAGCTAAGTTGCTCTTCTCTGGACTTTTTCCAGCGCTGCTTTGTCTTTTTTGTTGTCAGGAGGCCAAAACTGCACACAGTACTCCAGGTGATGCCTCATCAGTGCATTATACAGTTGAAGCATAACTTCCTTGGACATGTGCTCTACACACCATGCTGTATAACCTAACATTATGATAGCCCTCTTATTGGCTCTGAACACTGTCTGGAAATTGATAGCGTAGAGTCAACTATGACTCCTAACCTTCTCAAAAGATGTGTTTTCAAATTAAAATTAATTTGTTTCACATTTTCCTGGCTCACGCTGTTACTGTTCTAAAGTGAGCAAGTATCATAGCATAAAGGAATATAAAGATTTGAACCCTACTCATGTGTTATCATCAGTTTATCTTGTTACTGGAAGCTTTTGGCAGCCATAGCCAAGACAAACTCCTACAAAACATTTATCATGCTGTGATTTACTGTCAATGTTGAAATAAATTCTCTCTTTGCCAGCAACCACTCTCTTTGAACTGCAAGAAGAATAACACAGTTTATTCTGTAAATATTTATTGTGGAACGAGCCCTGGACACAGACAGGCAGACATGTTTAAAAGCACCACCACATGTTTATTTTACAGTCACTATTTACAATAATAAGTGCACCACAAACCCACAGACTCCCCCAAAGTCCAGGCCAACACCACACTATGCCTCTTTCACTCTTCAGGCCGCCTCCTTGCCTCCTCCAAGACCTCATCTCTCGACCTCCCGACTCCAACCTTGAATGAAGGGAGGCGGCCCCTTTTATAATCACCTCGATGTGCTCCAGGTGCTTCCCAGCAATCTTCCACCGGCACTCCCCAGTGTGGTGGAAGTGCCGGCTGCGTACCCAGAAGCACTCCGGGTGTCCCCGATCCTCTTCCCCCCAGCACTTCCGGGTGTGGCGGAAGTGCTGAGGTCCAGGGCTCCAAAGGCATTGGGGCAACCCCTGGCAGTGACCATGGGCCCCTACAGGGTTGAGCTTCACAGCTCTGTACCCGTGGTCCCCAAAGCAACCAGGGCGGTTGCCCCTTCGTGGTCTGGAGGAGGCGCAAGCCCTCCTCCAGTCCTCCTGGGAGTCCCGGCCAGGTACCACCCCCAGCTGCGTGCCACAATATATTTTGCTTGAATCCTTAAAATAACTTAAAACGTGTTATTTTCATATTTGCAGTGGGGCACCCTAATGGCATCTATGGACAAGCCTCCACCTGGAGCATTCATAAGCCGAAGACGTGTGGAGCCTGCAGAGTAACATCAGCTGTGATGACTGGGGATGCTGGAGAACACCTGGCTCCTTTGTATAAACAATCCTTCAGTATCAGTAAGTAAAAGATGTGTTCTGCTTTCCCGATTCTGACTTTACTACAGTATGAGCACAAAGATACCTTCTGTTAAGACAAAAGTCAGAAATTTAATACAATAAGATAAAATTGCCAATAAATGTAAGTGAAGATTTGCTACAGTAGAGTGGATGTTTGCTGTAAAATGAGAATTTTCCAGCTAGCAGGGCAGTGGTGGCAGAGACAGTGAGTGGGACAACCTAACTTTTTAAAAATTCAGCAGTGCCATTGTACTTAGTGACAATAATGAAACTCTGCATGGTGCAGAGACACACTGCATACGTTTTTTTTTGTGTTGTTTTGGAACCGGATTGGGATCACTACCTGGACATTAAGCCAAGTTACTATACACGAACTAGTCAGAACCAATGCTCAGACAAGATGAAAAAAAGCGATCTGGGAAGTGAAGGTGGCCAAAAGAAGACTAGAGACCACATATTAGTTCTCCTAGCCACGAGTGAGGATTAGGACCCCGCAAGTATTCAAGGACTAAACTTTAAAAGAACCCTCCTTGTCAAAGCCTGTTGAGCTTGGATTTTTGAGTGAAGTGGATGCAAGGGCTCACCTGACAAGGAAATTGAGAAAAAGGAGTGAAACCCACCAGTACCATTGTTGAGACAGGAGAGAGGAGGAAGGCTGGATTTATACTTCATGTGATACAAAGTGACACTTGTGCCTGCGGATGCTACTGTTATGCAAACAGTGTGCTGTTTATACTTGTGTACATACTTTATGTAAATCTGGAGGATTCCAATAGGTGGTAGAGATATCATCATGGTGAGAAAACAACGTTCGGCTTTTCTGTGTTGTGAATTTTGCATAACATCCATTAAATTCCCAGGACACCTTGCTACAGTATCTCTGAAAAGGATGGACATTTAATGATTACATCCATCAATCCAGGGACAAGCCCATTCCAGCTAGCATCAAGCATGAGGCAGAAACAATTCCTGGAACAGTTGGTGAATAGAAGCACACACATACACTAGTGTCATTTTAGGATCACCAAATCCCCAAACCTGCATGTCCTTGGAAGGAAACCAGAGTACAGTAATCCCTCCTCCATCGCGGGGGTTGCGTTCCAGAGCCACCCGCGAAATAAGAAAATCCGCGAAGTAGAAACCATATGTTTATATGGTTATTTTTATATTGTCATGCTTGGGTCACAGATTTGCGCAGAAACACAGGAGGTTGTAGAGAGACAGGAACTTTATTCAAACACTGCAAACAAACATTTGTCTCTTTTTCAAAAGTTTAAACTGTGCTCCATGACAAGACAGAGATGACAGTTCCATCTCACAATTAAAAGAATGCAAACATACCTTCCTCTTCAAAGGAGTGCCCGTCAGGAGCATATAAAGTCACAGAGATAGAGAAAAACAAACAAATCAATAGGGCGAAGCACCGTGGCACAAAGCTGTTGAAGGCGGCAGCTCACACCCCCTCCGTCAGGAGCAGACAAAGAGAGATAGAGAGAGACAGAGTTTGTTTTTCAAGCAAAAATCAATACGTGCCCTTCGAGCTTTTAAGTATGCGAAGCACCAGTGCAGCATGTCGTTTCAGGAAGCAGCTGCACAAAAGATAGCAACGTGAAGATAATCTTTCAGCATTTTTAGACGAGCGTCCCTATCGTCTAGGTGTGCGAACAGCCCCCCTACTCAATCCCCCTACGTCAGGATCAGAGAAAGTCAGCGCAAGAGAGACAGAGAAAAGTAAGTTGGGTAGCTTCTCAGCCATCTGCCAATAGCGTCCCTTGTATGAAATCAACTGGGCAAACCAACTGAGGAAGCATGTACAAGAAATTAAAAGACCTATTGTCCTAAGAAATCCGCGAACCAGCAAAAAATCCGCGATATATATTTAAATATGCTTACATATAAAATCCGCGATGGAGTGAAACGCGATATAGCGAGGGATTACTGTACACCATGGAGACTCACCAGGATATAACATACATACTTTAACACATTTCATCATGAAAGTGATATCAAGTACAAATCTAAGGATTCTAAATGTGCAGAGAGATGGAATATCATACATTTAATGTGTTATGTGTGGCAATCACTGCCTGCCACTGCTGTCAGCGCAGGAGGAAGCCCTAGAAGCATGTAGTGATTAACAGCTGGGTTGGTTTAAAGATGATGTTTACGACAGTCTACTTTAATGACAAAATAAACTACGAGGTTAAAGTTGAAACGTATGTGCCCAATTGTGTCCCCAATTTTTTTTGTTTCACTGTGGCTCAAATACGCTTCTGTACATTCTGATGCTGTTGAGATGGTGCAAAAAATAAAAAAATAAAAAAAGACGGCACATATTTTCTTGCATTTTGTCGATAATAAAGTATACAATATATTGCATCCTTCAAAAAAGTGTTTGTTAAAAAGTCTTATATTTTACAATATCTACCTTGCTCTTGTTATTAGGATATTAACTGTTGCTTAATAATGATAATAATGGAAACAACATATTTAACAAAAATAGGTCTTGTTTACTTACTTGAAACTGAAGCATTTAAATAAAAACAATGCAAAAACACCCAAATCACCAGTGCAAGTATTAGTGAGATCAAAGTAACAGTGCAAGTATGGGTATACCATTTCAAAGTAAATCCTGGCCTCCAAGATTTACTTTGTAAAAATTTGCACAAACACTAACAGAAACTATTATAATGAGTGCAACAGACACTTCCCTTTACTGTAAACAAGACATGAATTAAAGAGACATAAAATGCTCATCATAAATGAACTACACAACAAGGATAAACATTCAATTGCTATATTTAAGGTGAATTGTGCAGCATGTAAGGAAGAACAAAAATCAAACATATTGTGAACTTCAAGTTCTGTCAAATACTGCATAAAATTAAAAAAAAATACAATTATAGCATTTACTACTATTCTACATGTAGACTCGCTGCGGCAGACATACTGTATATTATATATGTGTAGAGACAATCATGAATGCTGGGAACGACTCTCTGAGCATCACATTTCTAAACCAATTCATTGCCTCATGGAGGCGGTGCTCATATTAAGGGCGGTGATTTTGAACTCCAAAGATCCAAGGTGCTCTTGTTAATTTGATCTGACAGAAAGCAAGCTTATGATTATAATAAACTGCTATATTTGTGAAAATATGAATTGCAAAATGTGTGTTGATGTAAACGATGTGCCACACCCCATGGAAAAGAAGTGATAGGGGCTGCCATTAAATGAGTCATTAATGAAGAGCCACAGTAGAACAAATCTGCCTAACACCACCAGTAGAAGCGCACAGGAGGCTACCCAGCATTCACCATCTCACGATACTTCTAGATAAATACCTAAAGAAATATAACATTATTGTCTATTTGGAAATGCAAACATGCAATGCCAGAATAGCTGCAACGTTTTATCCCATTGTATATCCATAGACTACAATCCTGATCTATACTCTGTTTGCTTTTATGACATATAGTGATGCAGTAGTCAAAACGACAGAACGATATTGTAGCAGGCAGAAGCACTTCTCAGACAAATTTCTTCTGTTGCAGTGTTCATTAAAATGTATCAATTAATTATTAAGCTTCAATTACCTTGTGCTACTGAGCTCCTGTACTAATAACAGCAATTTTACATAGATTTTGTATTTTCTCTCAGCATTGAGTCTTTTGTTCAGTTTCTTTTGCACTCGCCCTGAACCCCGGCAGTTTAAAATTCATGGACTGGAGGAATTTGGGGTGGGTGTTTAGGAAGAAGCCCTGTGGGTGCAAGATTTCACCACTATTCACTACAAACGTTTCAACAGGTTGTCCTTCTACATGGTCCCACAAGATTAAGCTGCATGTCACAGTGAATGTGTGGGCTCTCAATGTGTGTTTTTGATTGTTTTCTGCAAATTGACTGACATACTCAAAGTCAACTAACACATTGTTAAAACAACAAATAAAATATTGTCATTGATGATACATATCACACAGCCCTAACTAGAAAACTCATTTTTCATTTTGGTTATGATATTGTTAGTGGCAATTACGAAACCCATCACTTGAAAAACTCTAAATCACAAAAACAAGTTGAGGCAAAAAAAAAAAAAACAGGTCAAAATGTAACTAGTTCATCAAAAAAGAAGAAAAACAGAAAAAACACAAAAGTCAAAATCAAAGCAACAAAACCAAGAATTTTTCTCTTTGGTCAGTACATTGTTTACAGTAATCCCTCGCTATATCACGCTTCGACTTTCGCGGCTTCACTCTATTGCGGATGTTATATGTAAGCATATTTAAATATATATTGCAGATTTTTTGCTGGTTCATGGATTTCTGCGGACAATGGGTCTTTTAATTTCTTGTACATGCTTCCTCAGTTGGTTTGCCCAGTTGATTTCATACAACGGACGCTATTGGCAGATGGCTGAGAAGCTACCCAACCAGAGCGCGTATTACATATTAAATAAAACTCCTCAAATATATTGTGAGCACGGGGGCTGTTCACACCCCTAGAGGATATGGCCGTTCCTCAAAAAACGCTGAAAGATTACCTTCATATTGCTCTCTTCCTTGCTGGGCTTATATATGGCTGCTATGTCAAACGATATGCTTCCCGCACTGTGCTTCGCATACTTAAAAGATCAAACAGCACGTATTGATTTTTGATAGTTTGCTTTTCTCTCTCTCTCTCTCTTGCTCTTACATTCTCTGCTCCTGACGGAGGGGGTGTGAGCAGGGGGGCTGTTCACACCCCTAGACGATACGGACGCTCGTCTAAAAATGCTGAAAGATTACCTTCACGTTGCTCCCTTCTGTGCAGCTGCTTTGTCAAGCGACATGCTTCCCGCACGGTACTTCGCATACTTAAAAGCTCGAAGGGCACGTATTGATTTTTGATTGTTTGTTTCTCTCTGTCTCTCTCTGACATTCTCTGCTCCTGACGGAGGGGGTGTGAGCAGAAGGGCTGTTCGCACACTGGCCTAGAGGATACGGACGCTCCTCTAAAAAATGCTGAAAGACTACCTTTACATTGTACATCCTTGCAGCTGCTTTGTCTGGCAGTGCTTCGCATACTTAAAAGCCAAACAGCCCTACTGATTTTTGTTTGCTTTTTTCTCTTTCTCTCTGACATTCTCTGCTCCTGATGCGCACTCCTTTGAAGAGGAAGATATGTTTGCATTCTTTTAATTGTGAGACGGAACTGTCATCTCTGTCTTGTCAAGGAGCACAGTTTAAACTTTTGAAAAAGAGACAAATGTTTGTTTGCAGTGTTTGAATAAAGTTCCTGTCTCTCTACAACCTCCTGTGTTTCTGTGCAAATCTGTGACCCAAGCGTGGCAATATAAAAATAACCATATAAACATATGGTTTCTACTTCGCGGATTTTCACCGCGAAGTGGTGGAGAGGAGGGATTACTGTACAGGTTTTTTTCTTCTTCTTCTTCTTCTTATTTTTTACTTAAACATAGATCACGAAATGAGCAGCCTCTCACTGAAAAACACTCATATTCTCCAGTTACATTTATGGAATATTGTGCCCATGATGTGGCAGCATGCATTTTACCATGATACCTGTGGGCACACATATGGTCACTCAGATGTGAAAAAGCATCAAAACACAAATGGGGAAGGAAAAAAAAAGAAATACCAAAAACAATAAAAATGGTGCACCGTATATTCAGATCATAGTCTAGAAATTGTACATTTTGGCCCATTGTGTCAGACTACGTTACATTCCCACTTGCTCCACCACAAGGCAGCATTGTTGGTTGTCTCCAGATGTCACCTACAGTAATATACATCTTCTACCCCATTCACAGCACAGAAACTGCTATAACTGGTCTTGGAACTGATATTTAAATGCCCTCCAGTGCAATAACTATCATTATTATTATGTTTTTAAACTTAAGTACTGATTTTGAGACAGCTGACCACAGCATTCAACCACACAAGCTTGACAATTCAGTTGCTCTAGTAGCTTAAGCTGTTTATTTTACACTTATCCCTCATTCCTGTCCTCAGGTACACATAGTAAAATAAAATATATATATATACTAAAATACCTGGGAATGCAGCTGGATGATAAATTGGACTGGACTGTCAATACTGATTCTCTGTGCAAGAGAGGACAGAGCCAGCTATACTTCCTTAGAAGACTGGCATCCTTCAACATCTGCAATAAGATGCTGCAGATGTTCTATCAGACGGTTGTGGCGAGCACCCTCTTCTACACAGTGGTGTGCTGGGGAGGCAGCATAAAGAAGAGAGACACCTCACGCCTGGACAAACTGGTGAGGAAGGCAGGCTCTATTGTAGGCATGGAGCTGGACAGTTTGACATCCGTGGCAGAGAGATGGGCGCTCAGCAGGCTCCTATCAATTATGGAGAATCCACTGCATCCACTAAACAGTGTCATCTCCAGACAGAGGAGCAGCTTTAGCGACAGACTGCTGTCACTGTCCTGCTCCACTGACAGACTGAGGAGATCGTTCCTCCCCCAAACTATGCGACTCTTCAATTCCACCCGGGGTTGGGGTAAACGTTAACATTATTCAAAGTTATTGTCTGTTTTTACCTACATTTTTATTACTCTTTAATTTAATATTGCTTTTTTGTATCAGTATGCTGCTGCTAGAGTATGTGAATTTCCCCTTGGGATTAATAAAGTATCTATCTATCTAGTGTTCCTCCGGGTTTGAAGCTGAGATCATTTCTATACCTTACATAATGTATTAGAAGTTATAATCCAGATTGGACATTGCAATTGAAAGAATTAGGCCTCTTTAAAATTTTGGGGGCAAATAAAACCAGTGTAGGATGTGGAGACTTTAACTACAGGATTTCTAAAATCTGGAATGGCTTACCTACTAATAACAGAGAAGTCCCACCAATTACAGGCATTTAAATCAAGGCTGATAACTCATTCTTTTACCATGGAATACTCTTGTCTGAACTGCTGCTGAGGTTGTCTCTTATTGTTCAGTTGTATTGCTTTTTAATTAAATGTGATGTAGGAATGGTTTGTATGAGAAGAACTAATCAATTAAATAATGAATTATTGGTTATGTCTTTGGCAAAGGCAGGCATTAATTAGATAAACCAATAAGGCTCCTATTTTATCTTCCTTATCTTTACTTTTTAATTAAATGTAGTGTAGGAATGGTGTGGGAGAGAAGAACTGTTCAATCAATGTTAATCAATCAAATGATTAATTATCAGTTTTGCCTTTAGCAATGGTAGTTATTAATTAGATAATTTGGTAAGGTTCCCACCTTATTTTTCCTTACTTTTCTTTGTTGTAGGAGGTAGTTCTCTGGCTGTTAGACTTACATCAGGGTGACTGAAGCACCCTTGTTTTACCAAAAAGAATAACAAAATTTATTGGTAAACACAAGGCTTACAGAAATGTTACAACTGATTACATATTGACTAAAAGTCAGAGTGGCATACTGGTTAAGGTTTTGGACTCTACATCCTAAGTATGTGGGTTCCAATCCCACTGCTAAACCTTGGGCAAAGTACTCAAACAGATCTGGGATCTGAAATCAGAGATTCATCAGTTCTGTTAAATGAAAGGAAAAGCAATCCTTAAACTTAACTTTAACATTTGCTGTTGATGTGAGTGCACTTATGAATGAACTGAACACAAATTTGCACATGATATGCTCAGCCTAGTCAAGGCCTTCATGAGGAAGCTGCTGCTTCTCTCTCAATAAGTAAAGAGGAACACATTGACACTCATTCCCACACTGAGAGGGAGGAATCTATCTGCTGATCAGCTTAACAGATATGCAGTCATGTTCCAGACACAGCATGGTGAGTTTTCCAGGCAATTTGAAGACCTCAAAGCAGTGGACACTGAAATGTTCACTATCTCCTCTCCATTCATATGTGATGTGGACAGTGTCCCCAGTGAGGTGCAACTTGAACTTGTAGTCTTGCAGTCTGATGCATTGCTGGCAGAACACTTCAAGTCAATGCAATTACTGACATTCTACAATACTCTCAAAAAGAAGAATTTCCCACACTTGAGAAGACTAGCTCAGAGAAAGCTTGTCCTCTTTGGATCAATATACATATATATAAACACCAGTAACGGCGCACTGCATGATAACGTGCAGTGAATACACTTGACTTTTTTCATACTTTTTCTATGTAAGTTTAGCATTCAATTGCTCAGATGCTGATGCGCTAGCTGTTTCCTGAGCAGCTCTTCTTTTCTAAATCCTAGTGGCCCACTTCTTCTCTTCTTTTGTCGGCATCATTTCGCGTTAAAACTGATTAAGTCAGTGTTTGTGTTGCAATTAGTTAGTACATTTTCTTTAATTTTTCACTTAAGCTGGCACTTAAGTCTTCAATCTGCCTCAAGAATGATTTAAGATATGAAAAGGTAGGGGAAGTGACGGTGAAGGTGGTAGGGATGAGAACAGCGCCTGTATGCATGTGCTGCACAGCTGCCCTGCTGGCCGCTGCTGAGAGTTAATTCTACAATAAAATAAAATAAAAATAAGGAATAACCTTGGAGGTCAATCATCCCGAAAGCGGATAGTAGACGGCATGTAGTATATGTGTACCAAATTTCAGGTCAATAGGTCAAACGGTTTGTGAGCTACAGGTGATTTAAAATCCTGGACAGACAAACGAACAGCCATGGTAGCATATTATATATGAAGATTCTCAGTTAATGAAATTCAACAAATCCAGGTACAGATCTTCTGTCAGTTATAACCATCTGTCTGCTGTACTGCAAATACCAACATCAGGAATTACACCTGACTTCGGTGCACTAGCTGAAGCTCATCAAAGACCTCTTTCTTCCCATTAAGTTGTCAAAGGTACAGAGACAGTAAAATACTTTATCAATGATTAATACAGTAAAAAGTATTTCTTATTTTGTTTTTATTTTGTTTTACATGATGTTGTGTCAGAAAGTACACTATAGTGTGCGTATGTTCCATGGTTCAATGAATCAAACAAAATCTGTGAATATGTAGTCTATATTACTTTTTTATACAGAAAAAAAGAAATATAACATGTTTACCTTAATGTAACATTTGACAGAATGTGTTCGGCCTTCCTCACCAAGCTGTTTTTTCCCATGTGGCCCCCCATAAAAAATAGTTATCCACCCTTATCCCAGAGAAATCACTAAATGTTTTGTCCACAAGAATACTGTATTTCAAAGTGTCGAGTGCATTATGGAACATCACTTCACTGTATGTAAAGTTTTTTAAATTCTTGCCTTTTACTATTAGTTGATTGTACAGTTACTCTACAAAGATCTGGACTTGTACTAATGACTGCACTAACTCCACGTGTGCTTCAGTGGAATCTTATGGTCTTATGGTTTACTGACCATAGTAAACGGGAGCAAAAAAAAAAAAAACTCACAAGGGTGAAGGTACTGGCTAGAGTATACAGTCAATCATAAGTGGGCAGTAAGCTGATCCAACTAGCACAGTTGTAAAAGGTTAGCCACTCCACTGCAGAGGGACTGCTACAAACCAGAGTTCTGATAATATGAAATGAGTAAACTGTAAACAGATGAGAATACTACCAGGGGTGGATGTGCCTATTTTTACAGTAATGTCTGTGGACTAAGTCCTGTATAGGACTGTGTTTCTTAAACTTTTTTTTTCTCACAACCCTATCTTTCTCTTCTTAGTGTCTCTAAGACCCGGTCCTTGACGAACATGAGATCTAGAAGTGGGGGCCTCTGACTTGGAGAATCACACCTAATATTTATCCAGAGGTCAGGGAGATTCCCACTAAGATTTGGTGCCAACTAGATCTTGGGGAGTGGCCTCTCTTGGAAAACCACCAATGGCAGACATCCTGGAGAGGGGGACACTTTGCAAACCACATGCAGCCCTTTTCTATTAGAATACAATGGTGATTCACGACTACGAATGTCCCTATACCATAAAAACTATGGTACAGGGGAATGGCACTAGGGGATAAAGAGTAACTTACAAGAGCATCACCAGACCACTAGAGGGTAGCCAGGGGATCTTTTGGATGCTACGTGGATTCCTGTGGCATTCTGTGGAGTTAAACTTAATTTCATCTGCATTTCCTGGCCAAGAGAGGAAGCAAGTGTTAAGAATTGTTCTCTTATTAATATCACATTTTCCATTCCTTTTATTTTTTCCAGTGAAGTGTTATTTCTGGATATTTTTGGCAATTTT
Source organism: Erpetoichthys calabaricus (assembly GCF_900747795.2). NCBI lineage: Eukaryota > Metazoa > Chordata > Cladistia > Polypteriformes > Polypteridae > Erpetoichthys > Erpetoichthys calabaricus. The sequence goes on along the minus strand of NC_041402.2, from coordinate 92,501,759 downwards.
GCCAATATTTAGGGCTGATCATAGCCTAAGATCACCACTTATTGTCCATAATTGAAAAGAAATATGGACCAAAAATCACTAGAGGGACAAAAAGCCAACAGAAGACTTTAAATTGCAACAACTGATCTAGGAACAACACTTTAAATTCAAGCAATAAGCTGTACAATATCAGACACACCTCAGGTCAGTGAGCCACATACAGTATGCTATCACTATGTAAAAGGAGTCACTGGTAAAGAGTACAGTCTATGACCAAAGAAACACTTGCTGGACCTCAGCACACATTACCTGAGCATCCTTGCTGCTCCAAAGAGTGAAACAGGTGGGCCTGACTTTTCTTTACTGTTTCTTGATCTGAAGTTCCCCTTTATACATGTTCCAGGATCCCACAGTTTTTGCCTAATTAGCAACTGGAAGAATTCTCTTATCATCAGTGCAATGCTTTTCAAAAAACGATTTTTACTTTCAGATTGTATTTTTAGATACCCCTTTGTCCTTGGGCAACACCTGACTAGCTGAGAAGACTTTCACACTAGCCAGAATAAATAATTTTTAAAAAAACAATTTTCTACTATCAGGAAATTGGCAAAAAAATATTAAACTTTCAAGCATACACAAACACAAGTTTTGATTTTTAAACTTCTAACATTTGTAAATGAACAGTAGAGCTGAATCATGTCTTTGTAACAGGTCCTTTCATCCTGCTTTTTTGAAATATTTTGTAACCAACAAGTGCACATAAAACTTGATTTGCAAAACAAGACAAGTTACTGTGTGAAAAACTCAACATCATTTTCATACCTGGGAGGGAAGTGTCTGTCTGGCCCCTCTTGGCACGGACACAGTACTCCCAACGGACTGCAGGATCTTGCACAAACTGCCCAATATCATTGAACAGCTGGCTGAAGCTCATGTGGCTAGCATGATAAACAGTATAGTAAAGCAAGGCAGCCCGCCATAGGAATGGGTGTTTGCGGAAGAGAACACTGTGTAGGCTGGCCAGTCCCTCTTCAGTTGGGTTGGCAGGTTTCAGTCCAAACTGCTTCCGTCCTGCTTTGCTGTGCCATGGCTGTTGACTATTATTGACACCACGGATATAGTGTGTACCTAGACAGATGAGAAGAATAGAAAATTGGATTATTACAAATCCACAACAGAAAATGTTTTTGAAGAAATTAAATTTTTTGGCTCATGTAACTTATTTATTGATTGCAAAAAGTTATCTCTGTGTTATATCATGCTTAAAATGGCCGGCCTGTACAGTGATACTGTGAGTGCTATGCAGAGTGGAAGCAAAATCTCTGCGTTTTTCCCAGTTATTACGTGCTTCATAATGAGAATGTTTTCGCTCCCACTCTGTTCAATGATGGAATGGACTGGGCATTGGGCAGGGTCGTGGGGTCCAGCTTGTGAAGGGCATCTGTTGATGAAGAATGATTCACTGATCTTGACTTTGCCGACGATGCTGTGATCTTCACTGAGTCCATGGAGACTCTGATTGGAGCTCTGGAGATACTGAGTGAGAAGTCTTTGTGTCTGGGCTTGCAAGTATCCTGTATGAAAACCAAGATCCAGGCCTTTAATGACCTTCTGGGCACAGCCATCAACAGTGTGTCTGTCTGTGGAGGAAATGCCAACCACATTGAGAGGGTTTACTTACCTTGGCAGCGACATTCATGTCTCTGGTGACTCTTCATATGAAGTCAGTAGATGGAATGGGAGAATTTGGGGGGATCATGAGGTCGCTAGAAAGGGGTGTGTTGTGCTCCTGATATCTCTGCAAAAGGATGAAGGTCCAAGTCATCTAGAGTCCTGATACTTCGTGTTTTGCTATATGGTTGCAAGACATGGACGCTATTCAGTGACCTGAGACTGGACTCCTTCGGTACTGTGTTTCTTCAGAGAATCCTTGGGTACCGCTGGTTTGACTTTGGGTTGAACGAGCACTTGCTCAGAGTACTGAATGAGGCACATGACCTGCATTGTGAGGGAGTGTCAGTTATGGCGCTATGGCCATGTGGCCCAATTCCCTGTGGGAAATCCAGGTCACAGGATCCTCATTGTTGAGGACATGAGTGGTTGGACCAGGGTAAGAAGACACCCACATAACACCTGGCTGCATCAGATAGATGGCCATTTCTGGAGGGTGGGATTGGACCACATGTCTGCCAGGGGGGTTGCCAACTGTTATCCCATGCTGTTTCATCATGTGGTGGTTGTGGCAACATGCTGTACCAGTGCAAGCTCGCCAACCTGACCTGACCTGAATACAACATACTGATCAATTTATTTGCATAGTAGCTGGGCAGCTTTGTTTTAATTTAATACTAGAATATATTTCTTTTTTTTCAAATATGAGCCACTGCTCTTTGAAAAAAAGATGAGAACCCTTCCTATGCATTTTTCAGAAAAGAAAATACTTTTTATGATGTCATCAACACATATTTAGAGTATATGCAGCATCTGCTTGAAATTCACATTTTGCAGTAGATCTGTTTATGTAGTCAAAACATTTGGCCACAAACATCACATGCATTTCAGATCTGCAGCTGGTCCCGACCCCACCAGTAAATGATGCCACTATATGCTCTGACTACCTATGGATTTTGAAAGTGTGCATATTGATGCATATTTTAAAATATGTTGAAAAATATGCCTTTGCACATTTTAAGATGCCTAAAATGTATTGTCAGGTAACAAGAGGATGCTTAATGTTACCAATAAATTAATTTGACACATAATAAAAATGTACTTCTAATTTAAGTAGATACATGAAAAACATAATTACTCAAATAATAAACAGATGTTCAAATATCTTTCAATGTTTATTATACAGTATATCCTGTTTATCTTTCCAATCCTGCCTTACTGAATGCCTGGTGCTGTCCGAGGTGCTGATCTTTGTCTCAGAGCTGCGCTCATTTTCTACTGCACAATGTAATTGCATTATTCTTTAAAAGTGCAGAATGTCAGTGTAAATTAAATATTTATAAACAAGAGATCACGGAAGGAATTTATTACATTTAATTGTTACTCTGATTCCTCTCACATCTCAAAGCCATGCTAAGTTGATTGGTGACTTTAACTCAGGTTTAACTCAGGTTATGAGTAGGTGGGTCTTTGCGTAAGAATATGCCCAAGAATGTACCTGATGACCAGACCAGTCCATGTTTGGATCTTGCCTTGCACTTGATGGTGTTGGGAAAGGTCCCTGAAACCTTGAATTGCAATAACTAAGTTTAGAAAAGTAATAATTAAATAAATGAATATTCTTATGACTTTATGTTTTGTGAATAAAAAAAATATATGCATTTGTTATTAATATATTAACACCATAATTTATATAAATATATTTCAATTATTTCTTTCAAATAACTACTATAAGAATATGAGGCAACAACTTTTATTTTTTCATATTATGTGCATGCTCTATGTTTTGCACTGGGTAGAGTGCAAAGGTGACTTATATCATGGATCTGCTATATAAATAAATTTACTTTTAATTAAATGATGTTTACCACTTACATAGGGTTCCCTAAAGTTGAATAACGATAAATACAGTGATGGTTCAGAACATTTTAAGTAAATATATGATGCATACATTCCTTAGATTGTATCTCAATTCAAGATCGTGCAAAAATAAGGTAAAACACTTAGTCAATCAGTTTTTATAATCACATTTCATTATGTATTTTATGACTTAATGTTTGACAGAACATCTACAGTATAAATGACTCAAAATGCAATGGTATAATTGCTAAAAGATCAAATAACAAATGCATATTACGACTGTTCTTGAAAAACCTGTGAATTTTGGAATTGATTGTAAGGTTTTTAATTTGTTTATAAGGCTCTACATGGTTTAGCTCCTCACAGTCTAACCCTCAATAAGCCGAAAAGGAATCTTCATTCTAGTTGTGGTTCTTTATCAGAAATACCTTCAGTTAATTTTAAATGTAGTGGAGAGACTACATATGCTTATTATAGATCCAGAAACTCTTCTACACTTAGTACTTTGTATGACTAATTTAAAAATTTTGTTTTACTTTTTCTTGATTTCAATTTATGCTTATTAAGTATGCTTGCCTAATTTTTTTTGTTACTTTTACATTTTATTTGGTTGTATTATTGCTTTTTTTGTGTGTGAAACACGCTGTAATGTTTATTATAGATAATAGGTGCTATATAAAATATTATATGATTATTATTTCTTTTAAAGTGCATCATCTCAGTTGTTATTAGTGACATAATAATGGACTAATAGGTACCTACTACGTCTGCTGGGAGGTTTATTAGGTTCATTAACACCTATTTAAAGAGTGATAACAGGGCTCATGTGCAGTAAGCACATATGAGCTTTTATAGAATCACATTACAAATATTGTATACAGCTTACAGTAAAACATTATAAACAGCACTAGCTCAAGTCAATCGAATTCTACTATTCACTACTTCTATTTATGAAAATTGTTTTTTGAAGTTAACTATTCTGTTTCCAAAACATTGCAGCCTACTGGAATTTAACTATATGACTGCTTGCTCAGTCCCTGCTCCTGATTCACTGAATGACAATTTATATACCCTCCTTACGTTTTAATTGTAAAATAAATTCAAACAATTACATTATGGATCTATAGTTGTACTGAGTTCACAATAGAAATGAGCTAAATAAAATGTAAGTTTTATTTTTTTGTTTAATTACAGCACTGTACCCTTGGTTATTACTCCTGAGACTACAAATGCTAATTTAACTTTAAGCACTTACTGCAACTAAGTTATAACCATTTTGGAAATGCAACATATTTGAGAAAAACTTTCTTCTAGGAAAATGAAGAGCTGAAGATTTTGCACATTTGATTTTTGTGAACATGACTTTCCCTGACACTTGGTCACTGCATTAATAATGCTTTAGTGCGGACAATGGCTCAAGTAAAGTCCTTAATGCATATTTTATGACTCATTAAATCACTAATGATAATAAATCTTCACACATTCTCAGCAGACAACAAACAGTCCATTCCTATGAGACAGATGTGAGCTTCTGACATCTGTTCAATAAGCTAATAACAAACTGATCACATGAAACCCTGGATGTCATAATCTATGACTGCTTACCAATTTCATGACGCAACATGCCCTCTAGCCAGTGCTGTCGTGCCCCTGCCAGGTTGATGGTGAGAGTTGGCCTGCAACTCTCGACCATCATTACTGCCTGTGAAAGCAGCTCTTCAGATAAACGTACCACCACCTGGACATGCACAAAGGAGAGGGAGAGAAAGAGAGAAACAGAAAGATTTACTCGTTTAGCTGCAGTAAGAAAGTGAAAAGAAATGCTTAAAGCAGTTTAAAAAAATTGCTGAACCACATTTCCAGTCTTTCGTTACTGACTCTGCATTTTTCTGCAGTAAACTGTTTTATAAAGAGATACAGAATCACTTTATAATAACTTTCATTAACAAAGATTGTAACAAGCTTAAGAGATTATTACTTCATGTACTGTACATTCAGTTAGTTATGTCTTTAAATGATAAATCATATATATTTAATAACTTAATACAGGATCAAAAACTGTATAATGTTTCTTTGCATGTTTACAACTTATTTATTAATTAGTTAAATACATTTTTGCAGTACCTAATCCAAACTTGGAAATATTCATCTATTGTAAAGGTTTATTAAAGAAAGAAATTAAAGTTATTATAAAGTGTTATCGGTGACTTTTATATCTTTATATAAAAACACTATACAGTGCTCTCCATAATATTTGAGACAAAGACACATTTTTTCTTGATTTACCCTTCTGCTTCACACTTTAAAATTACAAATCAAAACAACTCAGACATGATTAAAGTGCACAGAAATCGGGGGACCATGTATAAAAAGTGTGGTAATATCTACATGGTGTGACCAAAATATATACAAATACCCTTAAGTTAAAGTCTGCAATGTGCACTTTAATCACGTAGAGCAAAGGAATAATCAAGGAAAAGTGTGTCTTTGTCCCATACACTATGGAGGGCAAAATATGATAAAAATGAATTCATTCTGTTACTACTTGCCAACTAGGACATCCATGTTATTCTTAATTATAATATTATCAGGCCAAAAAAACCCTCACAATTAAACACCTTCACTGAACTGAAAGGACACAGTGTTTGGTGAACCTTATTTATACATTAAACATATCTGACTTGTTTGTAACTGGAGACAAAGCCTAATAATGTAATATGCCTTACCTCTCCCACACACCCCTCTTTCTGTAAGTACTTTCGCACAGAAGCCCAAACTCTGCTTTTAGGGAGGATGCTGCCACCATTGGCTAATTCAAAGTTCTCATAGGAGCCATATCTTCGGAGGACAGAGTGCATGATCCTCACAGCCTAAAGAGAAGAACACAATCTATAAAAAATTACAATACATAATGGTATACATTGTGATATATTAGTAAATACCAGAGTATCACTGAAGGCGCATTTGAACATCACAGCTGCATTTCTAGACAATTAGTTCCGAAACAAGTATGTTTTTATGTTTGACTTTTCAAATAAAATATAGCATTTTTTTTAAACTTACTTAAGTTCAAGTGAGACTTTTGCGTATTTTTATTGTCAGCTCTTGTTATGAATCTTTGAATGCACATATAAAGTAATTGAAACATCAGATGTTACAGATGTCAATGCATGATAGTGATGACTCATAAAATTATTACTTTTCTAGCATCAGCATCCTACCCTGGCCAGCTGAGTCCTTTAACATTTCTACAGATCCAGAAGTGCATTCTGGGCCACCACATGCAGACCCTGACAACTGCATTCTGTGGGTATGGTATTTAAACATATTGATCTTAATTAGATGTTAATTCCTTGTTTTAATAGAAATTGACATTTGGCTGGATGACTCTATCTGCAGTCCGAGAATCTAGCAATAATTAAATGCTTACTTCTGTATGACAGATCAGGAAGATGCCTTTTGCCATCTTAACTTTCAATAAATAAGAATTATTTCTTGCCTATTTTTTATCTGATTTCTTGTTAACAATTTTTTGTAAATAGCAAGGCAGCCAACATAGGGTAAACTAATATGATATCATTTGTACCCAGATGTGTTCCTCAGCTACTGTCATGTTAGTTTACTAAGCATTTCAATTTATGGAACTATCTTCAGTATAACTAATGTAAAAGTCAATAACTAAAAAAAATAGTAGGACAAAAACACTGGTTATATGGTTATAATTCATCTTGCCCAAATATAATTTGTTGAGTCAAAGCACATTTAAAGTGCTACTCAGTTAATATGGTTGTGATAGCATACTGTATACCCACTGTACAAACCTTTCTTATTAGACTAATGTTTAATAATCTGAATATAATAAGTTGCATCATAAACATATTTTGTATTGTCATTACAAAATATATGTTTAGAAATTCAACTGAAATGTCTAGAATTACACTCATCCATTTAGGCTTTTGGGGTTTGCCAGAACCATTCCCACCAGAAACAGTGGACTGAGAGTAATTGGCCAGGATGGGACCCTGTCCAATATTAGGTCACACGTAAATAAAGCTAAAATTTCAATTGCCAATTAACCTAAAAGGTTCAACTTTGGTATGTGATGTACTTGTGTACACGGGGAGGACAAGAAAATCGGTTGGAAATCAAATATATCACTGATGAGAAATCACTCAGGGCCTCATCCCTGTCAATTTCACACCTCACATGGAAAGGTTGGTAGGTGCTGCTTACTGACTTGAAGTCAAAGGTGAGGATGCGAAAAAGGGAATGGTGGGATCCTGATTGATTCATTGCTGGCGATAGCATCAGGGTTACTGGACCTTTCAGGAAGTAGTATTCACTACTGTGTCACTGTGCTGCGTGCAATGTAAACTCAAAAGTTAAAAATGATGAATTCTAACATATTCAAATGTATAGTGAATGAGAAGAGAGGAATGATTGGAAATTAATTACTTGTCTTTGTTCAGTACAAAGTCACTATAAATCAAACAGTAATGCAGAGATGAGAGGAATAATAGAAAAAAATCACATACTGATAATGATGTATGAAGGTGTCAAAGAAATTTAAATTGTATTGAAAGAGTAACTGATCATATGTTTCCATAATTATTGCAAAAAAGATACAAATAAAGTAAAATAACTAAGTGAAAAAGGTATTGAGCATGTCCATGCTTTCAAAAACATCATCACTATTTTAGTTGCATAGTGATTTAATGAGTAAGTGCTGTTAGCCCCGCTATGAAATATTGGGTCACACGCCAGGCCTTTACTTCTGCAGATGGGACACCTTCTCAGAATACCACACCATCAGAGGGATGGAGGTTAATACAGTTGTGTTTACATGCTGGACTCTAGTTTTACACAATTGTCTTAATAATGGATAAACCAGACTACAGTATTAGGCCAGGTATGTAGTTCATGCAATGCAACGCATGCTGCAGCGGACACTCCTGCTACGCAAGCGTTTTACTGTTTATACTTGCGTGCGTACTTTACGGAAATCTGGAGGAATCCATCAGGTGGCAGTGCGAGATATTATCACGGTGAGAACAGGTTTGGCTTCGCTGTGTTGTGAATTGCCTGGAACACCCATTAAATTCCGATGACACCTTACCTCAATATCTCTGAAAAGGATGTTTAATGATTAAATCCATCAATCCAGGGATTTGGCCATTCCAGCAAGCATTGGGCAAGAGGCTGAAACAATCCCTGGACGTGCATGAGCTCATCGCAAGGTGAATACAAGCACTCACATACACTGGCGTCATTTTAGTGTCACCAAATCTGCATATCTTTGGAAGGAAACCGGAGAACACTGTGGAAAACCAGAAGGAAAACATACACAACTCCAGGCAGGGAATATCAGCGGCATGACTCCCTGCGAGACAGCTGTGCTACCGCTCCACCACCATGTCACCCCCATGTGTGTAATTATTAACAGTATTCATTATTTAAACGAAATTAACGATTTATCTGTAAAATGTAACAAACATACTTTAATGCATTTCATCATGAAAGTGATATCAAGCATAAATCTTAGGATTCTAAATGTGCAGAGAGTTGGAATATCATACATTTAATGTGTTCTGTGTGGCGATCTATTGCTGTTTGCCGCTGCTGTCAGGTCTGGAGGAAGCCCCAGAAAAAAAAGACGGCACAGAAGACGGTATGTGAGACTTTTAAAATGTATCGTGTCATTACGATTGGGAATATGCAACACCTGAATATAAAAGCACCACAAATGCATCTGTATGTCAGCATTTTGCTTCACCACATCGAACCATTCATCAAACATCGAAGCGCGCACATCGATCTCGTGGGATCCGCAAAGTGGCTTTCTGTCACATGTAGATAGTAACCAGAGACTCTGACGTCACATTCCAAGTTTTAGCACACCGTGCCCCCCGACTTTTTACTGGTACTGCAACTCACGCACGCGTCGTATTAATATCTGAGGACCTGCTCAGGGGACGTGTCAAATGAACATTGGGAACGCATGGCAGCCATGATGCGGGCGCGTATGCGTTCTGAGCGTGAAGTATAAATGAGTCCTTACAGTGTATGATAAGCCATCAGTGGTTCACAATAATGAGTAACCAAGGAGACCTACGGTATACCTAAGCTGTTACAATTTCTAAGCAGCATGCCCATGCCAAAACCCTAGTTTTCCTTACTTCTCCCGTGAAGTTAACACTATTTCTGTTATATATGCTTATTTTTTCCAGGCTTTGTACATTTTTCTTGGGACCTGATAATTTCTGATTGGGGTCTTGAAACTTGAAGAACTCTTTTTCACTTTTAGTTTCTACATTCATTTGAGTTCTTTTATTCTATCACAATGTTTATGAAACTCTGGAACACCTTCCAGCTTTTTAGTGGGGACCAGCATTTTGGGTATCCACTGCCACGTTGTGACAACTCATTGCTAGAAGTCAGCGCAATGGTATTTAAGTTGCATGTCTTTCATTGGTCAGGTTTGTGGATACCTTTCCAAAGAACCTCAGCTGAGTGTTTAGTGTTACAATATATAGATACAGACTTTGCTAGGAAATTTAGACTTTGATTTTTATTTTTTATGCTGGCTTTGACAAAGGATTGTTTGTCTCTCTGGCTAAGACCCTAAACTGGTCTTTTACTGTCTGCCATTCATCATCCTGTGCATTAACATGGTTGTCATATTTTTTATTGATTCACTTTTTATCTGTGGAATTTGTTCCCTTAATTGTATCCTAATAATTACAAACAACAATGAGCAGTGTCAGGTTTATAAAACCTTTGTATGCACAAATAGGAGGTGGTTGCCAGTTAAATGCCAGAAGTGATTCTACTCTTGAGCCCTTGAGCAAGGCCCTTAACCTGCAATTGGTCCATCTTGGGTATGACGTTAACACGCATCCAGCCCTGCAAGCAGGTCCTCCAGCTTGCAGGGAAAACTCAGGAGTTGGGTGCAGGATTGGCACTTCAACCACTGTAAAAATCTTACACTGTTCCATTCCATTCGAACTAGTGTGGTGCTGAGGTGTTACCCATTGCATGACTGCACTCGGGTCCTAATTTGGGATCCTGAGGTGGTTGTTCATGTGTTGGGTGCAGCAATGTGCTGTACTGATGAACACTCCCTTCTCTCTCTCTATGTACAAAGACATGTCTGAAATGTGCGTGCACAACATTCCACTCATAAATCGTGATTGATAAAAGATAATCTGATGGGAGAATATGTTTATGGCAACTGTAACCCATCCATATGCAACTTTTTGGAGAAAGCGAGAAATGACAACACCATTGATCAAGTAGGGAAATGTAGCCAATATCAGCTAAATGAAAATACATATAATAATACATATCACGAGCCGTTATTATAATGTGTGTTGACTCGATAAACATATTAAACTTCGAAAGTACTGAATGTATTATGTAGACTCGATTTTAATTGCCCTTTATGAGGGCCAATGCTGTGTATCTGCACCAAACAACTCAGTTTATATTGGGTATGTGTTGTCACTTCTCAGGATAAGAAACCAAAGCAATCCCTTGTTGTCAATAATTGCATGAAGTAAAAACAGAAGCGGGATTTACTCCATGAGTACAGACATGTTAAATATTGTGCCGTATGGCCTGTTCATTGCCTAGATGTTTGACACAACTTGGCTTGTTTTGCACTGCTTGAAAACTAGGCAAATGGTCATATACAAAGGGAATGAGCTTTTAGGGACTGGCTACATTTTTGTGGCCATGATCATGAATGGCTTATGAGCTGATTTAGGCATCCAAGAGCCATTTTCTAAGAACTATGTACTCAGTTGGGACTGGCATTAGAAAAACAGACTGTCCAAAATCAGGCTATATACAGTATATTCATGTGCAGGTTTTAACAACAATTGGCTTTCTGACAATAGGCACCAACCTGTGGGAACTGGCCAAGAGGTCAGAAACATCTCAGCCAAGCTTCAGCGCCATCATGCCTGCTGTACTGGAAGCAAAAACAATTTCTGTATGGAGTGGGTGGACAAACTAACACAAAAAGGAATTTGCAGCAGTGTCCGGTCTTCCTAACATAATTGGGTCAATGGACTGCACTCAAATTGCAGCAAAGGCACCTAACTGTAATGAAGTTGCTTTTGCTAATCGTACACAGTTACATTCTATTAATGTACAAGTCATCTGTGGTGGGCAGGGTCTATCCATGACTCATTTATATTGAAGCAAAGTAGCATTGGAAGACAACTTGCTGATGGTGCTGTATGTGATGGCCGGCTTGTTGGTAGTTAACTAGGCAAACTCTCAGCTTTTCAAATAGCCTATAATATTCATTGTAACAGCATTCATCTCACTACATGTGCCAAATTATACTGGCGACCTGCTCAGACGCTGGCACCTTATGCCCTTCCCCAACCCCCAAAGCACAGAGCAGAGGTGCTAAAATGCTGCGCATACTCTTGCATGCTCCATTGTAGAGCACATGATAAGACTCATCAAATGCAGATGGCAGTGCCTGGATGCATCAGGTGGGAGGCTGCTCTGTCAGCCAATGAAGAACGGCAGCATCGTGAATGCATATGTATGAGGGTGATTAGCATGGTCCATATACAGTGGTGTGAAAAACTATTTGCCCCCTTCCTGATTTCTTATTCTTTTGCATGTTTGTCACACAAAATGTTTCTGATCATCAAACACATTTAACCATTAGTCAAATATAACACAAGTAAACACAAAATGCAGTTTGTAAATGGTGGTTTTTATTATTTAGGGAGAAAAAAAAATCCAAACCAATGTGTGAAAAAGTAATTGCCCCCTGAACCTAATAACTGGTTGGGCCACCCTTAGCAGCAATAACTGCAATCAAGCGTTTGCGATAACTTGCAATGAGTCTTTTACAGCACTCTGGAGGAATTTTGGCCCACTCATCTTTGCAAAATTGTTGTAATTCAGCTTTATTTGAGGGTTTTCTAGCATGAACCGCCTTTTTAAGGTCATGCCATAGCATCTCAATTGGATTCAGGTCAGGACTTTGACTAGGCCACTCCAAAGTCTTCATTTTGTTTTTCTTCAGCCATTCAGAGGTGGATTTGCTGGTGTGTTTTGGGTCATTGTCCTGTTGCAGCACCCAAGATCGCTTCAGCTTGAGTTGACGAACAGATGGCCGGACATTCTCCTTCAGGATTTTTTGGTAGACAGTAGAATTCATGGTTCCATCTATCACAGCAAGCCTTCCAGGTCCTGAAGCAGCAAAACAACCCCAGACCATCACACTACCACCACCATATTTTACTGTTGGTATGATGTTCTTTTTCTGAAATGCTGTGTTCCTTTTACGCCAGATGTAACGGGACATTTGCCTTCCAAAAAGTGCAACTTTTGACTCATCAGTCCACAAGGTATTTTTCCAAACGTCTTGGCAATCATTGAGATGTTTCTTAGCAAAATTGAGACGAGCCCTAATGTTCTTTTTGCTTAACAGTGGTTTGTGTCTTGGAAATCTGCCATGCAGGCCGTTTTTGCCCAGTCTCTTTCTTATGGTGGAGTCGTGAACACTGACCTTAATTGAGGCAAGTGAGGCCTGCAGTTCTTTAGACGTTGTCCTGGGGTCTTTTGTGACCTCTCGGATGAGTCGTGTCTGCGCTCTTGGGGTAATTTTGGTCGGCCGGCCACTCCTGGGAAGGTTCACCACTGTTCCATGTTTTTGCCATTTGTGGATAATGGCTCTCACTGTGGTTTGCTGGAGTCCCAAAGCTTTAGAAATGGCTTTATAACCTTTACCAGACTGATAGATCTCAATTACTTCTGTTCTCATTTGTTCCTGAATTTCTTTGGATCTTGGCATGATGTCTAGCTTTTGAGGTGCTTTTGGTCTACTTCTCTGTGTCAGGCAGCTCCTATTTAAGTGATTTCTTGATTGAAACAGGTGTGGCAGTAATCAGGCCTGGGGGTGGCTACGGAAATTGAACTCAGGTGTGATACACCACAGTTAGGTTATTTTTTTAACAAGGGGGCAATTACTTTTTCACACAGGGCCATGTAGGTTTGGATTTTTTTTCTCCCTAAATAATAAACACCATCATTTAAAAACTGCATTTTGTGTTTACTTGTGTTATATCTGACTAATGGTTAAATGTGTTTGATGATCAGAAACATTTTGTGTGACAAACATGCAAAAGAATAAGAAATCAGGAAGGGGGCAAATAGTTTTTCACACCACTGTACGGTTGTTTCAGGGTGGCAACCGGACATAGTTCAGGACTCATTTATGTATGCACATTTACAAGATGACTGCGATTTCTGAAGAGTAAACTGCATACAAATGTGAGCGGTCCAAGTTTTATAAACTTCATTTTTTTTTCTTCACCATACACGTTTTTGTGTATGCATATTTTCATGCTCAAATTCACATAAAATTGTACAAATGTGACCCCTGGTCTGTGCCCATCAAAACTCATCCTATAGTTTTACCTCAGTAACTGATTGAACTGACAATCTTCAAAAATATATCTCTGCAGTAAATGTTAAACAACAAGGATTAAGATAATTAATATCAACCATTGTAGATGCAAAATCAATGACAATGGCAAAATACTTTGCTTTCTTTATATGGCATATGAGCTTGAAACTACAGACCACTCAAGAAACCTTCAAGAAAAACAGCATGGTTCTGAAGCAAATGGATCAAAATCACCTAGCAAGTCCAATATTAAAAAAATCTTTGTATTATTTGGAAAACTAAATATTTTATCGTCTCCCCTGAAAGCCAGCTAACAGGCACAAAATGTCTTACACTCTCTAATAATGTTGTTGCTTTTCACTGATCCGTATGTGTAAATTGTATATGGAGTACAGGACTGTGGACTAAAGCAGCTGTTTATTGCATGTTATTACACCTGGCTGGCATCACACACCTCTGTGCAACAAAATATATTCTTTTTGCTTACAGAATCTGCCATGACAAAAACGATGGAATTATTTCACTAAATATATTTAGAGTAGATTGGTAATAGATTTGCCTTTCTTCTAAAGCATGTTACTGTTAAAGGAGGGGCTTCTTGAGAGCTAAGACAATTGCACTGGTGATTCACAGAGCTGCTTGCCTTTAACATCACTGGGATGTTGTCACTCTCCTTCTTGGCCGACATGATAACTTCTCGATAATAGGACCCTAACACAATGCATTAGATTTAAATTTCACCACCTGTTTCACAGAGGGGCCCAATTCTAAAACATCACCTACACCCTTGTTATTTATGTTTTAATGCTTAATTAGCTTTACTTGCTAGCGTTTGTGTTTCTCTGCTCTGTTTTCACATTTTCTCGGCCCACAAATTATTTTGCAAAAAATCAAAACGTATAGAGTTGGCACACTTTTTCCATGGGTTTCTTGGATTTTCATCAGGTACTGTAGTATCTTTTCATATGAACAAAGTCATGCATGTTAGGTCTATTAATGAAGTTGAATTGCCTCAGTGTGAATGAGTGTGTCCCCTGTCACAGAGTGAATGAACCTCTGTCCTTAACTTGTCATGCCTAGGTCAAAATCTTTCCCTTGTGGGATAAAGTTGAACAAATGGATAGATGGAAACAGAAACAAAATAGAGAAAGAACTGATAGAGTTGGATGGTTAGACACAGTAAATCCAGTCCCATAACTTTAATAATAATAATAATAATAATAATTCATTACATTTATATAGCGCTTTTCTCAGTACTCAAAGCGCTATCCACACAGGGAGAAACTAGCAGTTCTCTTAGTTTGTGCTAATGAATGGGTTGTGACTCATTGAATCTTAATTGCAGGCATGACAACAGATGTGAAAAGGCTTTATATGATATGGGACAGGCTGACAATGGCATAATACTACATTTTCTGACATGTTTAAATGTAGCTTAATTTTTCAGCATACATTGTTTAATTAGATTGTATAATACTTGTAGGATCATAGCTTCTGGGTGCTATTTTGTAAAAACGGCTCAGTGATTTGCTCCTAAAATGCAGTATCATTCCAAACTCTGAAGTTCATCTTTCATTTGCTATATTTAAATCTAGTATCAGAGTAAGTGGTGCATAACAAAATATATGTGATTGTAATTTCTAATCCATTTTTTTTCAAAAAATAAAAAGTCCTCTGGTGCAAGGTGCAAACAAAAATCAATGAGCAGATTCTGTTAGGTATGATTTCTCAATATATCAAAAACACTTAGAATCATATGTAGGTCTTTTCACAAATTTAAGATCAACAAGCATCATTGCTGCTCTAATTGAATTAGACCCTAACTTGATTCACTGATGGTGTACCTCCCAGAGTGAGTTTGCATGTCTTCCCTGTTGTGTTTATTGATGAAGATAAATTGTCTTATTGTAAGTAAGTAAATGAAATCAGTGATGGATGACATCCCATCTAAGACTGATTCCTAACATAAACTTTTTACTCAGACGGACTCCTTGAACAGTATGGGAAAATTAATATCTCAAAAATGTCCAAATGAATTATATTTTCTTTTAGATTTCTTAAAGATACCCAAACTAGGATTCATGTAATGATAAAAATTTTCTTCAACTATTATCACTACATATTTTGTACACAGCTATAAAATGCATTTTACTGAAGAAAAAGACTAAACATAATTTCCTAGTGATGAATTCATATGTAATGTGATTAAACAGACTTGACGTTTACCTCTATCTGTCATACTGTAACACAAACCTGCTCTATCACAGCTTCCTAGGCCTTGTAACCAAATAGTGTAGATCTACATAACAGCTTCTAAATTTAGGGGTTGAACTTTGAAATCTCCTTCCTTTACATCTTGAACTTACCAGTAAGAGTTTTGATTGTGACAACCATGTCCATGTAAAGTACGAGTTATTGGTTAGGCTTAGTTTTTGTATACAGATAACATTATAACATTTTTCTGAAAACTGTTCTGAAATGCTTGTCTAGCTTCAGATCCATATTGTAAAGGAGATCACAGTCAGGGCTGGGACTGCAGGCAGGACAATATGGTACAGGAAAGGGACAGAGCCATATAAGGCCCTGACAGTGAATGCACTGGCAAAGGCAACACAAGCTGTGATGCTAGTATGATAGATGGACACCACCAGGGGGTACCATACCGTATGTGACTACAGAGAGCCCCTTAACAGCTATAAGCATTAGCACCAGTATTCATATTAAAGGGAGGTGAACACCTCTGCATTGGTAGAGGACACAAAGTCTCACTGGAAAAACTAGGAAATTTTGCTGTAGCTTTAACACTTTAGCTCTTGAAATTATTTTGGTTGAAAGAAAACCTCTGGTCATAACAATTTATATATTTAATTTCAGAGCGCAAGCATTGTGACAAATCAAGATATACAACAACCCAAAAACAAATTGTGAAAGAAGACTGTATGTGTCAATGTCATGTTGAGGCAGTTGACATATACCATTTATCTTGAAGCACATTCAGATGGTTTGTGGATCAGTTTTCTCAACAACAGTGCCGATCACAAATCAGACTAAGAAATAATAGTAAAATGTCACTTTTAGAATGTAAATATTCTGCTTTTTTATCTGAAGCTTAAGTCAACATGCAACTGATATACCATTTTCACCTGTATGATCTCCTCTATTGAACAAATATATGCAGTGGAACATTTTAAATTACTGGCAAAAATGACATTAGAACAAATGTATCATAAGCCTAAAGTGGTAGCACAGCTTTTTCATGTTTTTTAAGGATCACAAAAAAACTATCCTATCTTAAGGTACTTGAGTGTTTAAATTTTAGGCAGCTAGAGAGGGCCCTGTTCTCTCCCAGATTGAAATGTACTGTTAGCAGGGTGAAAGAATGTTCAAGGTGACATGTTGTCCAATCCGTTTGTTGAGCAGAGACTTGACGAGGCAGAACTGTGCCCTACTAATACTCCTCTGGACTTACTGTTTGTACCAACAACTGCAGAGAGAGCAGTTCTCTCCTATAAACTGGGTTCTTTGATTACATGCCCCAAGTAAGAAGCTGCCCCAGGTCCATAATATTCTTAGCAGAACTAACAATGGGGACATTTTTCCAGAAATTGTACTTGTGCTTTTGTTTTTGTCAAGCAAATCTGGACTACTGAAGTGAGAGAAAACCTACCAAAAGTGCATAGCTAATATAACAACTGGAAAAACAAGGAGATCCACTATGAAGAATGTTTTGATCACAAGCCTTTTCAAGATTAAGAGAGTGTCCTTTGGGCTCCTTTTAGCTCTACACCCACCACCAAAAGATGAGCACTCTTCTGTAACTCAAGGCACTAAATTTGAAAAACCCACCAAAGCAGGCGAGACCTGCGTTAGCCACTTACTCACAGAGCTCTAATGTATTAAGTGAAGATGTTTAACTGTTTCTATCCACTTTTCATTTCGCAGAAAGATGCCAATCAATTACCATACCTACTCCAAAAACTAACTTGGTTACAAAAACTCCTGTTGTAAAAAAAAAATAAAAATAAAATGCACAAAAAGGTCTGCACTGGCTGCTTTATTCATTTAAGTTAATGATTACAATAATGAATACTGATTTTTATTTTAATAATGTATAAATCACAGCTTATAAAAATTATAAAAATATCTTAACTGTACAGTGGATCATGTGTGTCCTGGGATGCTTCAGAGTAGACTTCATTTTTTTAATTTCAATATTAAAAGTAAATCAGGAAAAGTGAACAAAGTTTCAGCAACACTATATTGTGATTTGTCTTCAGTAGAGCAAAATGAAAACAGTAAATGAGAACAGTAAGTGCACACCACAGTAAAATTCCCCAGATTAGGAAATTAGGGGAGAACTTGTATCTTGTACATATATGAAGCTGGCTGGAATATCACAAACACTATCCTCCAATTCTTGGTGAATTAATTTTCTTATTGAATGTACTACTTTGGCCAAAGGCCTTTAATGAATAGACTATAATCTACCTATCTCCACAAATAAATTATGGTAACAATAAAACAACAATTTAACGGTATTACCTTCCAGTAAAGTGCATCTGCACGGTTATACAGCTTTGCCCAACCAAATATAATTGAATGGCCTACCATTTCCACAATACCCATAGACTGAACGGGCACCCTGACAGGAAGGTGACTTCTTATTGCACTGACCAGGTTGTATCTCAGCCTTCAGGAACATAAAAATCCAAGTCATCCTGCCTGTGGGGAAGGATTCAAACCGACTTTTTGTAGATACAGATAGGGATTGGTACAGTTGGAATTTTTCATTAGATAGATAGATAGATAGATAGATAGATAGATAGATAGATAGATAGATAGATAGATAGATAGATAGATAGATAGATAGATAGATACTTTATTAATCCCAATATTATTGTAAAGTCAACAATAAAAAAAAATGCATCTGGCCATGACGTGCACCCATTTCCATAAGTCATCTTGCCAATTAGTCAGCTGTTTTGGATTTGGGGCTATTAGACCATAGGATCTCAAATTTTAGGAACTGGCTTGGCATAACTAGTCCATTTTTAGTTAACTATTCACTGCTTTTTACTTTTCTGCTTATGAAAATGAGGCATTTTAACATAACTGCATAAAAGTGTTTCTTGGGCAGGTCAGCGGTCATACATATTTAAAGTAAAACCTACTTATCCTTGATGACATTTAAAGCTAAAGTTATTTTTAACAGTTACTGAAAACATTGATTTTTCACCATAAATTTGAGTTAAATGAATGTACTGTATGAAAAAACAATGGAGCTTATAATGATGTTCTGTGAGGGCAACAGCTTACAGTGTTACACACATTTTTGATATATCTACAGATTTACATATGTTGCAATTCACATACATCTTTTTAAATCACAACCTGTAGTATACTGTGTATAATTGCATGTGTGAAAGTGAAAGATTGACTTCAGGCCAGTGTTTCAACACGGTCTACATCATAAAAAATAATCATATCTAATGTAATATATATATTTAGAAACCTGCATTTGTTGACTGAAGACCACTCCAATATATTTATTTCTGCTTAGAATGTCACCAGCACGTCTATCCCAGTAACAAATGACACCACACAAGATTCCATCGTAAACAACAGCCAGACCCATAAAAGAGAATGTTATGACAACAAAATTTCATTCCTTGGCACACTCTGAAGAAACCTTAGCTATCATAAAGCATGCAAATAACATTCAGACTCCTTGTAAAGGACTTTAAGGTAATGCCTATGCATCACTAGGAATAAATAACTGCTGATCACGGCACTAGAGAGTAATGACTGAACCATCAAAAATAAACCTTTTCAAGATTTTAGAATTATGAAAAACATTTGAGAAGTAAGTGGGAAGTCATATTAAGGGAATGATACTACCTTATCAGCAGAGTAATTGAGACCAAATCTTGAGCACATCTATAGCAACCTAGAAAAATGATTCCCCCTTTTCCATTATTCACAATATCTCCAATGACTGTCAGAAAAAACTTGCATTTACAGGTCATCAACTTGTAATACTCTTATTTTCTGTTCAGATGTTAATCATGTGGATGACACAGAATGATCTTAACCTTCACAAACAGAAATGTGCAGGAGTGAAAAATAAATAAACAAATAAAAAATGATAATACTGATAAACAAGTAAGATTTATATTATCCCACATATTCATTTTGCAACAGCATGCCAGTAGTGTGCAGCAAACATAATCAATGGTTAATTCTTTAATAGGTCATACATAGAATCACATATTACTTTTGCTATACTTGCTTGTTTTACACATAGATTTAGGTTGCATGTAGACACATATAAGTGTATTCAAGCTGGCACTGGGAATGAGACTCTGTATGAGCCGTGCAACAAGGTATATGGCAAGATGATAGAAACCAAAATTACAGCTGCAGGCCTAGAAATTGCCAAAAAGGTCTTGGCAACTTGAGAAAAAAGGGAGGAGTGATGTAATAAAATAATAATTCATTACATTTATATAGCGCTTTTCTCAGTACTCAAAGCGCTATCCACACAGGGAGGAACCGGGAAGCGAACCCACAGTCTTCCACAGTCTCCTTACTGCAAAGCAGTACCACTGTGCCACCTGTGAGGACAAATGGAGTTGTATCACTTATTTAAACATTAATTCAACACTGCCCAGCAACATAATAAAATGAGGAACATACAAGAACAGCCTTCTTGAAAGTTGTACTGTCATGGACTCACCGTTTGCAGATTTGCACTGAACCTATGATGTCTGGTTTATAGCGGCTCTCAGAAGCCGTATGTTATCAGCCTGAGCTTTGCCTAGAAGACCCTGCTTCTGAATACTCCAGTATGTGTACTTGTTCTGTAGTTGAATGAATGCTTAGTCTGAACTGCAGAACTAAAGACCTAAACTTCATGAAAGTAGCGAAAAATATCCAACAAGTGAAATTCAGCAACTTAGGATACCAAGAAAACTATACTTTAATGACATAAATAGTGTAAACATATTGCAAGAAAATGTAAGGCGAGAATGGTAAGTATTCATTCAGTAGTAGACAGTGTGGCGGACAGCCGGGGCCCTTGCCTGGCCGGGACACCTCCATGCTGGGAGGAACGGGGGAGCCAGCCAATCCAAAGCATTACCTCCCCTGGATAGCAGATGGCAGCCTCCGTGAGTTGTAGCCGGAACCTAGGACTCCCGCAGGGCTTCATGGGAGTTGGAGTTTGGTGCAGCCCTGTTGGGACATTTGGGTGCCTCCAGGGGTGCTGTAGCTGCTGCTGAGCCCTAAAGAGCAGCTCTTCAGTCACACCTGGAAGTGCTGGCAGAAATAGGTCATCAAGCACCAGGATGCAGCCACTACTCCGGAAGCCAGAGTCGGGAGGAGGAGGAGGAGGACAACACTTGCCGGGGGACAGTGAAGGATAAAGATAAGAAAAAGAAAGAAAAGAAGTGTGTTGTGCTTTGGGACTGCATGTTAGACTTGTGGGGACTGGGGAAGGTGTTTCCCACAAGGGACAAAGAAAAATAAATCATGTGTGCTTTTATGACTGTAACTCTAGCATCTGTCTGTGTCGGGTAGGGTGGCTGGTACACCCCCTAGTGATGTCACAACAGTTAGAACCGATATTTGTAATATTTTCGGTGGCACAGTGGGTACTCTCGCTTCCTACCATATCCCCAGAGATGAGCAGGTCAGATTGCCAGGCAATTGCAAATTATCTCCCGTGTAGTGTTGACGAGTACATGAGTGGGCCCAGCGATGACCAAACCCCCTGTTCAGAACTGTTCGCTTCATTGTATCCTGTACTAAGATAGGCTCTGGCTCTTCAAAAGCTCCTGAACTGGACTAAGTGGCTTTGAGAATGTTATTTTATTCATGATATTTTACTGTTCTGTCCTGTTCTATAGGAATCATAACAGTAAAAAAAAGAGGGATATGGTGTTTCAGTATACAGTGATCCCTCGCTATATCGCGCTTCGCCTTTCGCGGCTTCACTCTATCGCGGATTTTATATGTAAGCATATTTAAATATATATCGCGGATTTTTTGCTGGTTCGCGGATTTCTGAGGACAATGGGTCTTTTAATTTCTGGTACATGCTTCCTCAGTTGGTTTGCCCAGTTGATTTCATACAAGGGACGCTATTGGCAGATGGCTGAGAAGCTACCCAACTTACTTTTGTTTCTCTCTCTCTCTCTCTCTCTCTCTCTTGCGCTGACTTTCTCTGATCCTGATGTAGGGGGTGTGAGCAGGGGGGCTGTTCGCACACCTAGACGCTACGGATGCTCGTCTAAAAATGCTGAAAGATTATCTTCACGTTGCTACCTTCTGTGTGCAGCTGCTTCCTGAAGCGACATGCTGCACGGTGCTTCGCATACTTAAAAGCCAAACAGCCCTATTGATTTGTTTGGTTTTCTGTCACTTTCTGGCATTCAGTGATCCTGACGCGTACTCCTTTGAAGAGGAAGATATGTTTGCATTCTTTTAATTGTGAGACAGAACTGTCATCTCTGTCTTGTCATGGAGCACAGTTTAAACTTTTGAAAAAGAGACAAATGTTTGTTTGCAGTGTTTGAATAACGTTCCTGTCTCTCTACAACCTCCTGTGTTTCTGCGCAAATCTGTGACCCAAGCATGACAATATAAAAATAACCATATAAACATATGGTTTCTACTTCGCGGGGGTTGCGTTCCAGAGCCACCCGCGAAATAAGAAAATCCGCGATGGAGGAGGGATTACTGTATTGAGAACAAATTGAACATTTTTGACATTTTTCTATGCCCTACAGCCAATGGAAATATTGACTTAAAAATCAAGAAGACTGCCTTGCAGAGCTCTGTAGTTTTAGTAATTCTGGTAGCTAATCAGCAAAGGAAAAGCAAGTCTTTCTTATTCCTAATATAGATGAAGGACTGAAGTGAACTGACAAAATATACAGTAGTTTTATAGAAGAACCCTTGGTATATTCTCTATTACTGCAAGAATTACTTCTCATCAGTATTAAGTTAATAATAGCAGAAATGACAGTCTGATAAAAGAAACACAATAATCAAAGTCAGCAACTGATAAAATACAATTATTAGGAAACTTGTTTACTTCAATCTAAAATTGTATACACACATATTTCTCCTGACTCAGATTATTTGAAATTACTCAAGATCAAGTTTCCAATTTTGATGACTGTTGTCACAAATCTGCCTTGCTGGGAAAAGATGTTTTGAAAATGTCCCACACTTAGCCCATTAAAAAAAATGTTAATTTGTTGATCAGACTTTCACAATAATATCTGTCTAATAGAAGGCCAGTGCTGCTAAATGAACAATCAACTGTGAAAATGTACACCACATAGCTAGCATGTCACCTTATTTTACCTGACTGGTAAAATCCTAACCAACATACCATAACGCTGTGAGGAAAGGATAAAATGATGTCCCCTAGTGTACTTAAAATTAGAAAAAAAATCAAATTTACTTTATAAGGAACTGTAAAATGTCTGCTCCAATACAACCTTTGAAGGGGGCAAAGGGTGAACATAGTCAATGATTTCTAAACCTGTAGAGAGACAGAGAGAGGAACAATCTAAAATTTTACAAGAATTTTATGAATGGCATATCTGTTAGGAGTCCTTTTTAATTTTGACTTATAATTATGGTTATGTGACAATGGTAAATCATCTGACTTCTTGTTTTTTACATGGGTAGGGGATGATATATCATATTTGATTGGAATAAAATGTAACATGTTATGTCTGACTGACCTGTAATTCATTAATTGTAACATGGTTTATACATCAAATAACAGTATGAAAAATAGTTTGCACAAATTTGTACTTTGTTATTTCTTTTTTGGATCTGTTACTCAAAAGGGTCAACTATGGAACAATATGTCAGGCAAGATGAGAACTAGAATAAGGTATTCTAATCAAAGAGATGGCATTTAAATGCTAATTTGAGCTCCCCTTTCTTATAAAAATATCCCACAAGTTTGGCTTCCTGTTCTTCACAACAGTCAGGCAGGCAGCCAACAAATTGAGGAAATTCAGTGTGATGGGTTAAAATGCCTGTCTGATCAAATTTGCTTCTAAAAGAGATTCAACCAGCTATTAATTCTAAGAGCTCAAATGATTTTGCCATACCAGAAGTTGAATATTTACACAATACATTTTAATAAAGATATGATGCTGTAATTCTTTATATGTTTGCAGTCTATTTAATCAGATGTTCTTTGTCTTTTTTGACAACTTAGATAAAGATCAGAAAAGAAACTTCTAAAAGATTCACAACCTTTTTCTCCTAGTCATCAGGGTACCCCTCATTAAAAAAAATAGATTTAATGTGTACTGTCTTTTGGCTGCTGATCAATCCATTGTGTGCTGCTAAATTTAAAACAGATCCCTCTGGGTTGCTTAGCATTCATGCTCACAGGTTTCTCCTTATGGGAGCAACCTGTATTCATGTATACAAAAAGAATAAAAGACGTGTGTATGCACACTCATTTAGGATTTCAATCACATGCCGACAGTCTTCAGATTTTTTTTTTCAAGTAAACTAGGGGGCTCTGCCCCGTGCTCGCTTCGCTCAAGTATTCTAACGGGAAACTGTAAATGCTTTACTATGAATGGCATATCAAGATCTCCTTTGGCGTCTAATGTTATCTGCTGAAGATGTGCTACATTACCTTTCTTGTCACCTGTTAAAATTTTACATGTTAAAATTGTTCGACCAATTTTCAATACAACTAATCCTGTCCAATTGCATGGCCCATCACTCATAAATTATGCAATAACATCACGATACATCCTTCTTTCAATAGTAATTCGGCCGGTGGAAGACCGGACGGTTTAAACGGTTGTAGATATTCTATGAGATATTGTAAGTTGATGTTTTCATGTTCTGCACCATCACCACCAACCTTTTCAGCATAGTCTATTGATACGCATTTAACCAATATGCCCTGTAACGGATCAACAATTTTCGTGTTAATTAGTTTGACTTCATCGTTTCTCAGTGCTAGGATTGCCCGTGTACTCATTTCTTCTGTTGATAACCCTACGGGATAAAATTCTTCAATAAGATTTGGACATAAT
Source organism: Erpetoichthys calabaricus (assembly GCF_900747795.2). Taxonomy (NCBI): domain Eukaryota; kingdom Metazoa; phylum Chordata; class Cladistia; order Polypteriformes; family Polypteridae; genus Erpetoichthys; species Erpetoichthys calabaricus. Next base: position 92,476,724 of record NC_041402.2, on the reverse strand, counting down.
AAGTCTTCTTTTATTGGGAACTTAAAGTGAGGAAAAAGTAAAAATATATAAGAGCTGAGAGCGCAAGAACTGTGTCTGACAAAAGCATTCACACGAATGAGACGTGAGAGGACTGTGGCCGTGGGCCGTTAACCAGAAATGGTTGAAAGGAGGGCGGGACCCCCTCTACCAACTTGAAAAAATCTCTTGGCAATAGTTTTGTCTCAAGATTTTTCTTTTATAACAGAGAGACAAGCAGTGATATACAGTAGCTGAAAATATGCATTCTGCACTTAACAACCATTTCATCAGTAAGCAATTCTGAGCTCTAGATGGACAGCACTCTCAGCTACCCAAAAGGACCTTACACTATCGTTATCTCCTATTAGCTTAATAAAAAAGTGAAATAAATCCAATTTAAGCAAACAAATAAGTCAGTCACAGTGCTTTGGAGCAATTCTGTTTGAATTATAGTTTTGTAAATTGTTGTTTTAGCTCGCAGATTTCTTGCGAACCAAGTAAACCCTGGATGTGATAAACGACACATGTATGACTGGAAAAGATGTAAAGAATAATGGGCACTGATCACTTTTCTGCCATTCTTCGCATCTGAAACTTCACTGCAAGACATGTATATCTCGGTTTCCTCTGACATTTACACTTCACTGTAAATCCACTTCATGTTATATTGAGGTTTTACTCTTTCAGTAACTCCTGGATACACAGCTGTTTTTCCAGAAGATAAACATTACATAAAATATGAATTGATTTGTCTGTGTATTATTTACAGGTTGCCTCGGTAACTGGAAGAAACGCTGAAGTAAAGTTCAGCAGTTTGCAGCACTGCAGTAAACAAAACATGCAAAAATTCAACCTGATGCCAAAGACACCAGCATTTGCTAGGACTGCATGACAAATGGGTTAACGGAATTTATTGTACTTTTGTTAAAATTGGCAAGCTGCAGTGTCTACTGAGCAGTTATGGCATTTCATTTAAAGCAATTTGTGTATAAAATCTGCTTCAAGGAAGGAGGCTGGTAATAAACACCCCCAGACCCCCACTCCACCCCAATGAGGCCAGATGCAAAAAATGAGCAGATTAAGGATAACTTGAATTATTTATTACATACTTGGCTACTTAAATCGATTGTACAGCAGACAGACTAACATACTAATAGTATTAAACCAATTTGATACTGTCTAGACTGAGGAATGTTTTATTGTGGACATTCTCATCTTACACCTTTAGAGTGGTTCATTCCCCTGCTCATCTCAAACTAGTAAGAGTTACCGTAATGCTAGGCAGAACAGGTTCCATCTACACAAACACAAAAGTAGATTTCCCTTAAATGCAACTTCTTGTTAACTCCGGTAACTCAACATACAATTCAGCAGCTGTTAACTCTTTCTTTTTAACATTTTGCTTTGTGTACATTCAGTAAGTGGTAGGTCTTGGAAATTTTTAATTCAGTATGGGTTTGTCTATCTATTTTTATTTTATAGAGCAGAGAAAGCAGTCCAGTTGAGCAGGTACAAAACCTGTACACATTCTCATTCACCACTTTTTACAGGTCACTTTGATTCACAAAACCAGAAATGAAGCTTATTGGCTATTCAAAATTGGGTCACTTCATTATAGAAATCCAACGAACTTTAAATTAAGAGCATTGTAAAGTGTGACTCCACCAATATTTAAAAAGCTTCCATTAACCTGAACCACTGATATAAATATGAATATCTTTTTCTTTCCACTATGGGTTCTGACCTCACTGTCAAATTAAAAGACATTTCCGCTGTAATACTATAATGATGTGGTATCTATCACTATTTTCTTAGAACTTGATGCAGTTTCAGAAATGTCAATCCATAGCACCCTTTTGAAAACTTTATGTCACGTTTTTTTGAAACCCACTACTCTTTAAAACTGTAATTTCTTTCAATTGCATGTCATACAATTCTTTGTAACAATACTCTCTCGGAAGTAGTTGTGGATGGTGCTTGGTTGGCAAAAAGTTGCAAGGTGCAGTGGAACTACAAAGACCTCAAGAAAGAAAGAAAGAAAGAAAGAAAGAAAGAAAGAAAGAAAGAAAGAAAGAAAGAAAGAAAGAAAGTTGGTTGCAGTTGCAGATCTCATTGCCAGAGGATGTGAGATTACATGACTAGAAGTCACAGGGTATGTCGGATTAGACTGAAGAATGACTTTCCTGCAGTTTCACATTTACAAAGTATCGTGCGCTTACCCCTTTTCTGACAGCCAATAATTTGCTGCCTGACAGCACAGGTCCTCATGCAAAGGTTTTATAGGTATGGTGAGTTTAGCCACATTTTCTGCCCTTTGTCCATTTTGTCATGCAACATTAATAAGACTAGTGTTTCTTTGGTTTATCAGGTCCAAAACAAGACATTACTTATTTCTCATACCTGCATTACATGCCCTGAACACTCAGTGTTTGTTAGCCCTCACATACACAGTGTTGCCCCTAAGACAAAAGCTACATCAAGGTGAGCCGCTGGATATATCAGGTTACATGACTGGCAGTCAAGGGAGTGTGTCGCAACTTCCCCAGAGTCGCAAAGATTATTTAAAGGAAGTCTGAGAAAGAAAACCATCGGAAAAGTCGTCAAATGTGACATGGGCTTAAGTGGGAGGTGTCTTTAGTGGAAATGTCAATGTTGTCTCTAGGATGGCATTACAGAAGCAGGATGAATTTAGAGACTTTATAGCTAGGGTCAGAAAAAGATAAAAAGAGAGGTAAAGAGAAAGAGTGAGGGTAAATGGAGTGCTTGCTGTTGAATTGTGCTGTGAAAAGCACCGCTCATGAAGGAATATGCAAAGCCTTTGTAGCTAGATCAAGACAGGCAGCAGGTTTGTTGGTTTTTAACTACTTTTTTCTTCTTGTGATCATCCCTTCCTGTAGCTTTTTTTGTGTTTACTAAAGGTGAAATTTTATTTATCTTGTAAATACTACTGGCAGTAAATCTGGGGGTGAAGTCCTTTTGTGAGAGGCTCGCCTTAACACAATTGTTAATTGTATTGAATAAATAAAGATGTAGCAAAAGATTAGTATTAGCAAGACCCATTTTTTACTGCACTTTGAATTTACTGTTCTCATCAAACATAGTTCAGCTACATCAAACTAAAAATATAAATCTTGAAATTAAACTTTTTCTTCATCATTTTAACACAAAAGTCTGAAAAAAAGCACCATACTGTGGGTGTGTTGTTATATTTATACATTCTTCCCTCTTCCAAATGCTGTTATTGCTCTTTTTAGAAACACGTCTTAGTTCTATTTTGTCACTAATAAAAGCTTTCTTGCTGGATTGAACACAGAATCTTCTCAACAGATCTCTTTTCATTTTAGACAACTCTATGGAAGTTACATTTTGACAACTATGCTCTCTTAAATGACCCTCATCTCAATTCTGTTATAGAAAAACATGATATGAAGAAACAAATAATAAAGATTTTAGCATGATATTAATGAAATCTGGAATATGTTGACTATATTTACAAATAACACAATTAAACTTCCAGAAATATACTATTTAAATTAACTAAGTCGTCCATTAAAATAAGTATCTGATTATTTATTTATTTAATTTCTTTATATTTCTGAAACATACTTTTCTACATGGTTTACAACGACAAACATATTTTGAGAAAGAGACTGCATTTGGGAAACTCATCAATAGACCAACAATCAACAAAGGTAGCAACTGTTACAAAAAATGTGACAGACAAAAAAAAAAAAGATTCTGGCAAAGATTTTAAAAGTTACTTAGTGTAACATTCTATGATATAGTCATGCAGTCAAACTCTCAACAGGACATAGATATACCTGTGTGAGGAACTGGCCAGACCCCTCCGAATACTTTTCAAGAACACTGGTGGGCCGTGGTTCTGCATATTCAAACTGTGGTTCATATTTAAAGTCTGCCTGAAAAAAAGCTTCTCTCTCCTGTTCAATATTGGTTGGTCGTAGAGCAACAAGAAGGCAAGAATTGCGTCCCGATACTGGCAGTGGAGTGAGGGGCATTGCTCTAGCAATATGAGGAAGAGAGGTAGCAGGACGTAGCCTTCCGCGACCCCCGATTTCTTCTCCATTCATGGCACATGTGCTCTCACTTCGGCGCATCCAAGCACGGTGTCCATTAAACATTGGGCTGGTCAAACTTCGAGATGGTGGCACAGGAGCCCGAGTCGTCTTAGATACGTTAAGCTTCTTAATGTCTGCTGATCCCAACTGCTTTGAAATATTTGACTCCAAGGTCTTTTTTACTTCTGACACAGAAGGTCTCTTTACCTCTAGTCCCAGTGACTTCTTGCATTCTGGTCTCCGTGTATCTGCACGCAATGACTTCATAAACTCGTTCTCAACCATTCCAAGATCCTGGCAGCTAAGATTTGGCTTTGTTTGATTAAAAGAGGAAGGTGACAAGTGTGCAGTATTTCGTAGTCCATTTCGCTGTAGTTCTTTCTTGATTACACCAAGCTTTTCATTGCAAAGATTGCCTTGGCCTGCTACCTGCTCCATAGTCCCTTCACCTACATCCAGTACCATCTTGCAATCTGTTATGGCCTAGAAAAGACAATATAGTAAAAAGAAATAAAGAAGTTTTTTATACATAAAATAATGTGACATTTCTAAAAAGCTATATCGTTTACTTTATCTACTGCCAAGGTGAGGCGAAGCCTCTTTCCATTCTAAAGTAAAATTACTGCTGTCAGTATTAAATTAGAACAGATTGAATGTTAATAGCAATAATTTAATTTTGCATTCTAAGCACAATTAAGGTAAGCATGTTATTTTTCATGGTTACTTAAAATATAATTAAAATATGTGGCCAACCTCAAATGAAATACAGAAGAGTAATGGGAAAGGATAAACTAAATGGGCCTATTGAGAGTTAAAACTTTAATTCATTGAGTTTTATTCTTATGATCCTGGTCTGCACATATTTAGGATGTAAGAGGAAAATCTATAGTGACAAAAGGTAATGTGCAAAACCTTATGCAATGTCCAGGCCAAAATTTAAAACCAGTTTCTTAGAAAAATTAAGCTACTGTGTCAAATACAATGCAATTGCTTCAGTCACCATAAGATGACAACAAATTAGAAGAAATCAAAGTAAAATATGTACTGAAGTCCAATAAAGCACAATGTCTAAATACATTTAAATGCCAATAGGTTTTTTCCTCATACACAAATGAGGCGCTGACAAGGCCGGTTAAAAACACTGGTCTACAAAAAAATATTTTTTGTTTGCTTCTGGGAACTTCAGAGCATCTCTTTATTAAGTTCTTTACACTGATTTCATATATGAAATCAGAATTAAGCTAGCACATCAGGTTTTTGAAATACACATCATTGATATTTTGACACTTTTGAATATCAATATATCAACACGATATCTGGAGTTTGGACTGTGTCCCACCAAAATTGTTTTGATGTGTTTATTCTGAAAACAAACCAGAAGAATATACCAGAGACACATTAAAGCATATCTATATCAATGTACCTCAATATAAAAATGAGGTCAGCGTGTCCAAAAATGTTGGAGGCACTCGCTTTTGTGCTTGTACTGCACATCCGTCTCTCTTTGTAATAACCAACAGTAGTCACCCATCATGCTCAGAGTAAATTTTCCCCGATATTGGTTTTCCATCACCTTTATATCTTGATGAAATCTTTCCCCATGCTTATCTCTGACATCGCTTACATTTGGTGGAAAAAAGTCAAGATGAGAATGTAAAAAATGCATCTTCAGTGACTTTCTGGCTCCCGTAAGCTAATATACTTTCAGCATATTCTCCACAAGCGCAGTATAATTCTCTACTCTGTGACTGTCAAGAAAATTCTGGACAAACTGCACAAATGAGGGTGCTGATTCAGTTGGCTTCAGTTTCTTTTTGAACTCATTGTCAAGCATCAGTTCAGGTATTTCAGGGCCAACAAAAAATCTTCCTTAATTCTGGCTTCACTTTTCTTGAGACCAAACTTATGTCTTAAATGCTGAAATGCATCACCTTTACTGTCCAGTCACCCTAGTTGTCCAAGACCTGGAACATCATAACTAAAAAATGGCACGTGCTGGACGAGAACGGTTTTCAGATTTGGAGTCAGCAAGTGAAATTTGTTAAAGCACAGATGAAAGAATCCCAGTAAAAAAATGCTTGCTGACCAGTGAAACACATCAATGCAGTGAAAGGTGCAAAAGACTTTGCAATGGTTAGGTTTTTGTTTTGATTCATATGTAGTTTATTTAATAATCTACACTTTCACAATGATGAGTTTCACAGTTATCCTGCCAATAAGCTATCCACAGAAAGAGAGCAGTTTAAAGTGCCTAGGAACTGTTCTGGAAGACAGCTGGAATGAAAATGCTTTAAATACTGGATAAATAAATACTCAAGATCATTATCATCTACTTAAGGTAGTGCAGCAACAAGAGCAAATAACCTTCTTGTTCCTGGTCTGCCCCTCCTCGAACCGCCACCTTACCGTGGTGGAGGGGTTTGTGTGTCCCAATGATCCTAGGAGTTCTGTTGTCCGGGGCTTTATGCCCCTGGTAGGACCACCCAAGGCAAACTGGTCCTAGGTGAGGTATGAGACAAAGTGTGGTTCAACAGACCTCCTATGACGAATAAAAACTTTGGACGGCGTTTTCCCTTGCCCGGATGCGGGTCACCGGGGCCCCCCTCTGGAGCCAGGCCTGGAGGTGGGGCTCGATTGCGAGTGCCTGGTGGCCGGGCTTGCACCCATGGGGCTTGGCCGGGCACAGCCCGAAGAGGCAACGTGGGTCCCCCTTCCCATGGGCTCATCACCTATGGGAGGGGCCAAGGAAGTCGGGTGCAGTGTGAGTTGGGTGGTGGCCGAAGGCGGGGACCTTGGCGGTCTGATCCTCGGCTACAGAAGCTGGCTCTTGGGACCTGGAATGTCTCCTCTCTGAAGGGGAAGGGGCCAGAGCTTGTGCGAGAGGTTGAGAGGTTCCGGCTAGATATAGTCGGGCTCACCTCGACGCACAGCTTGGACTCTGGAACCAATCTCCTTGAGAAGGGCTGGACTCTGTACCACTCTGGAGTTGCCCCTGGTGAGAGGCGCTGAGCGGGTGTGGGCATACTTATTGCCCCCCGACTTGGAGCCTGTGCATTGGGGTTTACCCCGGTAGACGAGAGGGTAGCCTCCCTCCGCTTTCGGGTGGGGGGACGGGTCCTAACTGTTGTTTGTGCGTATGCACCGAACAGCAGTTCGGAGTACCCACCCTTTTTGGAATCCCTGGAGGGGGTGCTAAGAGGGCATACCCTCTGGGGACTCCCTCATACTGCTGGGAGAATTCAATGCTCACGTGGGCAATGACAGTGAGACCTGGAAGGGCGTGATTGGGAGGAATGGCCCCCCCGATCTGAACCCATGTGGTGTTTTGTTATTGGACTTCTGTGCTCGTCACGGATTGTCCATAACAAACACCATGTTCAAGCATAGGGGTGTTCATATGTGCACTTGGCACCAGGACACCCTAGGCCTCAGTTCGATGATCAACTTTGTGGTCATGTCGTCGGACTTGCAGCCACATGCCTTGGACACTCGGGTGAAGAGAGGGGCGGAGCTATCAACTGATCACCATGGTGGTGAGTTGGCTTCGATGGTGGGGGAGGATGCCGGTCAGGTCTGGTAGGCCCAAACATGTTGTGAGGGTCTGCTGGGAACGTCTGGCAGAGCCCCCTGTCAGAAGTAGTTTCAACTCCCACCTCCGGCAGAACTTCGACCACGTCCCGAGGGAGGTGGGGGACATTGAGTCCGAATGGGCCATGTTCCGTGCCCCTATTGTTGAGGCGGCTGACCGGAGCTGTGGTCGTAAGGTGGTCGGTGCCTGTCGTGGCGGCAATCCCCGAACCCGTTGGTGGACACCGGCGGTGAGGGATGCTGTCAAGCTGAAGAAGGAGTCCTACCGGTCCCTTTCGTCCTGTGGGACTCTGGAGGCAGCTAATGGGTACCGGCAGGCCAAGCGGAATGCAGCTTCGGTGGTTGCTGGGAGGAGTTTGGGGAGGCCATGGAGAATGACTTTCGGACGGCTTCGAGGAGATTCTGGTCCACCGTCCGGAGTCTCAGGAGGGGGAAGCAGTGCAGTGTCAACACTGTATATGGTGGGGATGGTGCGCTGATGACCTCGACTCGGGACGTTGTGGGTCGGTGGGGGGAGTACTTCGAAGACCTCCTCAATCCCAATAACATGCCTTCCAATGAGGAAGCAGAGCATGGGGACTCGGAGGTGGGCTCCCCCATCTCTGGGACTGAGGTCACCGAGGTGGTCAAAAAACTCCTTGGTGGCAGGGCCCCGGGGGTGGATGAGATACGCCCGGAGTTCCTCAAGGCTTTGGATGTTGTAGGGCTGTCTTGGTTGACACGTCTCTACAACATTGCATGGACATCAGGGACAGTGCCTCTGGATTGGCAGACCGGGGTGGTGGTCCCCATCTTTAAGAAGGGGGACCGGAGGGTGTGTTCCAACTACAGAGGGATCACACTCCTCAGCCTCCCTGGAAAAGTCTATTCGGGGGTTCTGGAGAGGAGGGTCCGTCGGATAGTTGAGCCTTGGATTCAGGAGGAACAGTGTGGTTTTCGTCCTGGTCGCGGAACAGTGGACCAGCTCTACACCCTTAGCAGAGTCCTGGAGGGTGCATGGGAGTTCGCCCAACCAGTCTACATGTGTTTTGTGGACTTGGAAAAGGCGTTCGACCGTGTCCCTCGAGGAATCCTGTGAGGGGTGCTCCGGGAGTATGGAGTACCGGACCCTCTGATAAGGGCTGTTCGGTCTCTGTACAACCGGTGTCAGAGCTTGGTCCGCATTGCCGGCAGTAAGTCGAACCCGTTTCCAGTGAGAGTTGGACTCTGCCAGGGCTGCCCTTTGTCACCGATTCTGTTCATAACTTTTATGGACAGAATTTCTAGGCGCAGCCAGGGTGTTGAGGGGGTCCGGTTTGGTGGACTCAGGATTGGGTCACTGCTTTTTGCAGATGATGTTGTCCTGTTTGCTTCATCAGGCCGTGATCTTCAGCTCTCTCTGGATCGGTTCGCAGCTGAGTGTGAAGCGGCTGGGATGGGAATCAGCACCTCCAAATCCGAGACCATGGTCCTCAGCCGGAAAAGGGTGGAATGCCCTCTCAGGGTTGGGAGTGAGATCCTGCCTCCAGTGGAGGAGTTCAAGTATCTCGGGGTCTTGTTCACGAGTGAGGGAAGAATGGAGCGTGAGATTGACAGGCAGATCGGTACGGCATCCGCAGTGATGCGGGCTCTGCATCGGTCTGTCGTGGTGAAAAAGGAGCTAAGCCATAAGGCAAAGCTCTCAATTTACCGGTCGATCTATGTTCCTACCCTCACCTATGGTCATGAGCTATGGGTAGTGACCGAAAGAACGAGATCGCGAATACAAGCGGCTGAAATGAGTTTCCTCTGCAGGGTGTCTGGGCTCTCCCTTAAAGATAGGGTGAGAAGCACAGTCATCCGGGAGGGGCTCAGAGTAGAGCCGCTGCTCCTCCGCATCGAGAGTGGTGAGATGAGGTGGCTCGGGCATCTGATCAGGATGCCTCCTGGACGCCTCCCTGGTGAGGTGTTCCGGGCACGTCCAACCGGGAGGAGGCCCCGAAGAAGACCCAGGACACGCTGGAGGGACTATGTCTCCCGGCTGGCCTGGGAACGCCTCGGGATTCTCCCGGAAGAGCTAGAAGAAGTGGCCGGGGAGAGGGAAGTCTGGGTATCTCTGCTCAAGCTGCTGCCCCCGCAACCCGACCTCGGATAAGCGGAAGAGGATGGATGGATGGATGGGTTCCTGGTAAGGCTGTGAGCGTGCTTGGGGTCTGCTCATAAGTGAAGTGCTTGACTCACAAATAAAAAGAAAAAGACTAAAATTGTAGAGGACTGTGCACAATGTCCAAACAGAAGTGATCAGATGCTGCTTTGTGGGAGACATAGGACTCCAAATTTCACAACAACCTGAAGAAACATTATTTATAAAGACAAATGTGACACAGGAGCATAGGAACACTTTTAACTGCTGAGTAGACTCTATGACCTTAACATGGTCTTAAAGAATAGTTATATGTAAAGCATGATTTGTATTGCTCTTCATGTTAACATAGCATAACATTTCCCTTTCATTCAAATGTTAAATACTGTGTTAATTAACATCTACAATGTTAATTTCACTGCACATCCTGCAATTTGTGAATTAGACAAATAAGTAAAATGGAAATGAATATGTATATCAACAGCAAGAATTTTGATTTTAATTTTTAAATTTACAGATAAACAAGAAATACTTCTATCTCTCAGTTTTCCTTCCATGTTTTTATATTAAAGTCTAAGCCATCCCTAGTATCAAGTGTTAGAAAGGAAATGTTCAATCAAAGCAGATAAACAGATTCACAAAGAACACCTTGGTCTCCTACTAATTTTAAAACTGTCTCAAAGGTGTGACCTTCTTGGTATGAGAGAATGTCACAGAATACTTCTTTAGTACCTGCATTAGACTTCAGTGCCAATATAATGGTAATAACTAATCTAGCTCTATTATGGTAATTTATTTAGCTATATATTCTAAAAAGGTAGCTGCACTGAAGCACATTTTATACTCTTACTGTTTCCCACTACATATTACATGTTCTGAGAAACAAATAGACTAAGTAGACAACTATCACTTTCATGACTTGACAGAAAAAAAAAATCAATTTAGCATTCACAAGTCAGTGCTAAGACAACATGGTGGTGTAATGGTTAGCATTGCTGCATAAAAACATAAGGACCTACAGTATATTAATTACAAGCCTAGTTCCTGTTGTCTGGAGTTTTTTTTTACCCTCTCTCAAGGTCAGTTATATTCAGTGACTTGGTATTCCTTTTACTTATAAATTACAACTATGTGGTAGGTGGGGTATCTAAATGGATACAGTGCGAGTAAGTTTATTCCATTCCTAGTAAAATTTTTCTTGGTGTTTGATGCTACTGTAACTGGTTCTGCTTCTCCAAGTCATTACTGGTGTTAAAAGATAGTTGAATCCAGTACTTTGAGCCACCTATTTATAACCTTTAGCTAGAAGGAGGATCCGATATATTTCTATAATGTCATTAATAAAATACCAGCTGTGTGAATCATTTAAAGTGTATACATTGATATTAAATACAATTTCTGGGAATTATGACAGGTTCAAGAGAATTTAAATATCTGCTGATACATTAAAAGTATTCTGCTGTTAATCTCTCTAATTGTAGTGGTACAATGTCCAAAAAAAAAAACACACAAAAACAAAAAAAAACTATTTCATTTTTTTGGTTTCATGCCTCATATGATTGGAATAAAGTTGTGATTGCTTCCCATTGACACAGGCAATTCACTACTGCTGTAACACTTGTTGCACTGCTTATGCAAATACAGTATCTATTTCATTTTGATTTTCTCTTTCAAGCAAATGGTAGAAAACCTACTTGTCCAGAACCATTATTGTGGCAGGCTACACAAAAATGTTTAGTATTTTTACAGTGAAATTTTGCACTAGCACCACACTGCAGTTAACTTTAATGATTGAAGCATTAGTACAAATGTGTATTAGCTTCACCTGTTACTTACTCAGATGTCTGTAAAATGAGATCTAAGGATTAGACAGAGAAGGTAATTAAAAATTAACAAAACACCTCAGACACAAGATTTTATCTTTGAATTTATTAAGGCACTGTAACTGTAACCAAAGTGGATAAACAAATGAAATAGATACTAACAGAATCAGTTTACTGCAGCATTACATTGCTGAATTTTGCTGGTACAATTCTTCTCAGTTGCTTTGGACCAATTCATGAATGGCACTTAAGGTTCTCAAAGTATATGTGAAAACCTCCACACCATTACGTCACTTTCTCACAGCAAAATAACATTTCAAAGTTATTTTTCAAAAATTTCAAATGCTTTAGTTCAGTTATCTAAATGAACAAACAGAATTCACTTTGAACTGGCACATTTATCAACTGTGTAGGTCATGTTAATCAAAATGTGTACATTCCTTTTCATTTTAATAGTCTTACTGTAAAATAACATTTTACTGTAGGCATCTATTGAATGAATAAATCAGCACATGCTATAAGATAATTTTTTTTTGTAAAAATATGTGAGTCCTACATTTCACAAATTGTGTTGCTGTGGTATTGTGGAAATGACCATTCCCTATAAATAAACTACTTGTCAGGTGAATCTTTAATTTCACTTTTCAATATGAGTGCCAAACTTACAACCAATGACATACAGTATGTTATCAAGTGCTTCTACAGTTTGTATTGTCATATTTTATTTATTTATTTATTTATTTTATATATATATATATATATATATATATATATATATATATATATATATATATATATATATATATATATATATATATATATATATATTATACACACACACACACACACACACACTAACACTAATTAACACAAATGGTACTGCTATGTATATACTTATATACAATTTTTGTGGACAGTTTATATGCCACATATGGTACATGTGCTGAACATGATGGCGAACAGGTTGAGACATTCACATGAATCACCTTGCACATATGAAGTATGTTTTGTGAACAAACTGTTTCCGCCATTCAAATGTTAACATAATTTTGACTGACCCTGTACAATACCTATGACTTTTATTCAGTTCTTGTCATTTGACTGCATGCTATCCACATCCTTAATATACACCTTACTAGCTGTCACAGGATGCTTTTAGTACTCCCATGCCCAATGATATCAACCATACCAGGCAATATCTTTTCCGTAATAACACATTTTTGCAAAATAATGTACATTTTTTTTGGTGGGAATAAGCTTTTGTACATTAATATTCTCCTTACTTCAAAATAGAGATATGTTGGAATCAAGAGGTCATACTGTTGACATTCTCAAAGTCAAAATGATACACCTTCAGAGGAGTGAAAGGAGACAGTGCACAAAAATCAGATGACGAGGTAAACTAAGTAATAGAATGACTAGTTTTAAAACTTTTTTATCCAATGTTTTTGACCAAAAAAATAAAAAGATGAAAAAACTGATGTGACAAATAAAAATTCATGCTACAACAGTAAAAGTAAAACAGCAGAAAATGATTAATAAAAAAACAATTTTTTGATAGAATAATTGATTGGTCTAGGACGCGTTTTTCTTAAAAAAGGATTTAAGTGAGTTTATTATAACATCTCACATTTCATGTTATGATGTAGGTAGGAAGCACCAGTATCTTGATTTAGCATTTCATAAATCAAAATCTGCAAAACCGACAATTATGTACAGTAAATGGTGTGTGACAAGCCCAACTAAAATAGACCCGTTTGCTTACTCTAGGAGATTCCATGTACAAAAATAGAACATGAAACTCATCAGAAATAATTATATGTAACCATATACATTAAAAAACGTGTGATGATGAAGTCATACAGTGCCCTCACAAAGTATTCAGACCCTTTCACTTTTTACACATTTTATTATGTTGCAGCCTTGTTCTAAAATCATTTATGCTAATTTTTTCCTTCATCAAGCAACAATCAATGCTGAAGAATGACAAAGTGAAAACAAGATTTTACAAAATTATGCAAAAATAAACTGCATTATCACACTGACACATGGTTTAAGACCCTTTACAGCATTTGTAGCAATTACGGCCTTCTTGGATTAAATGTAACAACCTGGATTTTGTGTCATTCTTCTCTGCAGATCCTCTTAACCTCTGTCAGGTTATAAGGAAACCATCAGTGGACAGCTATTTTCTTGTCTCTTAAGAGATGTTCAATTGGGTTCAAGTCTGGACTTTGGCTAAGCTACTCAAGGACATTCACAGAGGTGCCCCCAAGCCACTCCTGTGTTGTCTTTGATTTTTTTCTTAGGGCCACTGTTCTGTTGAAAGGCCCAGTCCAAGATCCAGAATGCTGTGGAGCAGGTTTTCATTAATGGTATCTCTATACTATGCTCAGTTCAGCTTTCTTTCAACCCTGACTAGTCTCCAAGTCCCTGCCTCTGAAAACCAAACCCACAGCCTGATGCTGTCACCACCATGCTTCACAGCTAGAAAGGCAGTGCGCAGATGATGAGTGGTGTCTAGTTTTCTTCAAATGTGATGCTTAGGTTGGAGGCCAAACAGGTATATCTTGGATAATCAGACCAAATATCTTGTTTCTCATAATCTGGAGTTTTTTAGGTGCCAAGAAGGCTTTTAATTGTCATCTGGCCAGTCTGGCATAAAGCCCAGATTAGTGGAGTGTTGAAGTGGTGGTTGTCCTTCTGGAAGTTTCTCCACACAGGTTCTATGGAGCTCAGCCAGAGTGACTATTGGTTTCTTTGTCACCTCTCTTACCAAGGCTCTTCTCAGATTGCTCAATTTGACTAGACGGTCAGCTCTAGGAGGAATTATGGAGGCCTCTGTGCTTGTGGGGACTTTCAGTGCTACAGAGATTTCTATTTGTAGCCTTCCTCAGGTCTGTGCCTCAACACAATTCTGTGTCTAAGCTCTGCAGGAAATTCCTTCAACCAACAGTTTTTGTTCTGATACACATTGTCAACTTTGGGGCCTTATAAAGGTAGGTGTTTTTCTTTCCTAATCATGTTCAATCATTTTAAACAGGTTAACCTCCAAAAAAGTGTAGAAACATCTCCATGATGATCATTAGAATGGGATGCTCCTGAGCCAGATGTCAAGTGTCATAGCAAAGAGTGTAAATACTTGTATTAATATAAATACTACAGGTTTTTTTTTTTTGAAAAATTTGAAAATTTTCTGAATTCCTGTTTTCATTTTGCCATCCTGGGGTATTCAGAGTTGTTTGATGTGGGGAAAAAAATGTAAACTAATGTTGCATAAGGCTTCTTTTTTTCCTTATGTCAATTCATAGGAAAGACCACTTGCAGTTGTGAACTTCTCTGACTGCTACTTTCTGCATTATATCATTCTAATAACCATCAAGAAAAAAACAAGAGTTCTCTTTTTGTATATTTGAATTTTTTGTGGTTGTACATTATGTCCCACTGATCGTTTAGGATGACATCTAATAAAAGAAGTATTTAGAAAACATCCATAAATTTAATTACCTGTACACTGTACATGCATTTGTTATCTTAATGAATTTAACAAATTTTTTCGAGATTCAAGTTTCAAAATTCACTGATAAATACAGGGCACATATGTATGGCGGCTGGCAGACTTATTTCTTGAAACAGTTCCATCAGTTAAATCTACTAGATATACAGTAATTGTTGCCCACTTCTTCATGCAAAGCTGCTCCAATGCTGTAATGTCTAAGGGCTTTCTTACTTGTACAATCCACTTTACGTCTACACACTGAAGAATTCTCCATTCCTTCTTGTTTGTGTTTTTCTGCTGTTGATTTCCTTGAATGTTTTAGTACACTGTCCTTTTGACAGATAGCCTTGCATGCTTGTCATCTGATGAAACGTATACAGCCAAAATGTTGTTTCTCAAACATCTTTTTATTTTTTTGCACTGAATTCAACTTTCATCTTCTCACCCCACACCCACACTGCCTCCTCAAGGTGTTGTAGTGAAGCAGTGTTCCATGTTTGAATTTCAAACCCAGATGTTTTCTATGTGGAGTTTACGTGTTCTCCCTTGTCTGCATGGGTTCCCCTCACACAAGCCCATAAACATGCAGACTAGGTGAACTGGTGATACCAAACTGGTCCTTGTATGATTGTAAGCGAGGCACTGTGCGTAAGTGGGTCCTGTGAGGGACTGGCAAACTTTTCAAGGCTGCTTCCCACCTTGCATCCAATGCTGCTGGGATTGTTTCTAGCCACACACAACAGTAATTGGATTAAGAAGGTTTGTAAATGGTAGAGTAACTTTTGTGAAAGACCACTTTAAATCTATCTAAGGAAATCTATCAACTAAGGAAAAAAAATGTACAGCTATGCAATATAAGCCTATGCAATATCAGATACTGTGCCAAAACACTGCTAGTTATTTACAGAGTACTTAAACAAGGCACCTTAGAAATGAAAACTACTCTTGAGACAATGGTGGAAGCCAACCTCCTTATTTCAAAACCTTGCTGTCCTGCTTTCAGCAAACCCCCTGGAGTGCTCTTCTGTAGTCTGTTCCTGAAGATCCATCTGTTCCAGTACTTAGATTTATACTCAATAACCTGCTGTTCAATCTGGTATTCAGAGATTCACACTATTAAGACTGACAGATTGTCAAAAATATTTTATTATGGCGCAGTACATACCATAATATGAATTTCTTTGTAAGATACTTTTTGTGAACAGAAACTAAGAATATTAAAGTTAGATTTATTGATATGTTATAACTGCCTCATCATGCAGACAATGCAAGCAGACCTAGACGTAAATTCAAGAAGCTTGTTTAGAACCACTAGTTGTATATAATTGTGAGTACACAATACATTCTATGTAGCCATTATTGTATACTGACATTAGGAGTCAATGCTTGTCCATGTCAGATGCAATAAAATGTCCCAGCTACTGAATGTAACTGGCGAGGCACAATATACTGATTTAGAAAATGACATGTTTTCAAAACAGTAAAATTTTGACACTCAGTTTTGAGATAAATTATGTTGTTCCACGCATATCAATATTTACCTTACGGGCAAATCTGAAATGTTCAAGGAATGGAGAGCTGGAAAAAAAACTGTATAATATGGCTGTCAACTTGATGAATATCTAAAAGGAGTAGACAGGACTTCCGAAATATCCTTGAAAGAAAGCTGTGGAAAGCAGATGTCAGATTATATTATGCAGAGCTACAACCTGTTATGCAAGAGATCAGAAATAGACAAAAGACAAGGATCATCTGTGACATCTTGCACACAATTCCATTTTTCACATTAATTAAACAGCAAATTTGCAAAATCCATCCATCCATCCATTTTCCAACCCGCTGAATCTGAACACAGGGTCACGGGGGTCTGCTGGAGCCAATCCCAGCCAACACAGGGCACAAGGCAGGAACCAATCCCGGGCAGGGTGCCAACCCACCGCAGAAATTTGCAAAATGCTTCCAAAAAATAAAAACGTTATTTTATAATGATGCGATCATTCACTTTACGGGTATAATTTGAAAAAAGCATATGGAAAAAGAATATATAAATTTGCAATGAAAACAATATTAGAAAACACACTTACTTGATTTACCAAATATACTGTCTGTGATAGTTCTTCAAAGAAATAAAGAATCATTCTACTTTTTAGAATGCACTTTTTTTCTTTTTGGAATGCGGTTGGTTTAAATCACATCAGTCTCATTTGTTGTAACGGAGGGTGCAGTCACCCAGTTCTGCATAATGGTTGAGACAATGGCCTTAAGGGCCACAGACTCAGATCCTACCCAAGATGCACTGTTCAATCCTCATACTGGTTACATAATATGACTATGTCTATTATGTGACAGAATATAACTAGCTGGATCCTAAAAGTTCTTAAATGCAAATACGTTGGTAGGATTCCTTTAACAAAATATTCAAATCAGATTAAAGAATATTTTCAGTTTTTATTACATTTTCCTTAAGTAACAATAGTAAACACCACCATTAAATATGAAAACGCAGAAAGTGAAACAAATATTTGTTTAAGGCTCAGATTAGCTGATGAGACTGATACAACATATGATAGCTGTCCCTAAATACTGTAAGTAAACCATTGACTGAATGTATATCCTTTATTAATGTTCATATTTTGTATCTAATGCAACCCTAATACTTTAAGGTGCCTATAGAGCCCAATCTAGGATATGCTTTGCAACCACTTTATTAGGCCCACCTTCTCTTGCTATGTAACTTAATGCTAAGCCTCACAGTGCATCATATGTTCATGCAATAATATGCAATGGAACCTTGGATTGCGAGCATAATTCGTTCCGGAAACATGTTTGTAATCCAAAGCACTCGTATATCAAAGCGAATTTCCCCATAAGAAATAATGGAAACTCAGATGATTTGTTCCACAACCCAAAACTATTCACATAAAAATGATTACTATAAAATATAAAGTAAAAATACATACAACAAATTAACCTGCACTTTACCTTTGAAAAGAATCATGGATGGTGTGAGTGAGTTTCTGAACTCTTTTGGGATTCCACCCAACGTCCCATTGCGCGGAAGAGCGTGCCGAAGCAACTGCAAGCTCCCAGCGCTATAGCAGTTTGCCGTAAAAGTGAATCCGAAAAGATCGCGGACATGCTATAAGCACCTGCCATTGATGAGTGATACAAGGAAAATTATAAATGCAGGGCACAGTATTACTTGACCACTAACCTAGCCCCGACCCTGCCTTGACTCCTGTGTCTGTGTATAGGAGAGTGGCAGGTTCCACTACAATAAATAACCGTGCTGTTCCTGTTTCAAGTTGAATAAAGCTGCTGTTGCTAAAGTACTGAGACTCAGCTTTGTGTTTTGGGGTGCAAGACAGGGACTCGAACGTTAGGGCTCGTTTATACTTCACGCTCAGAACATGTAGGTCACAAGAAAAATGTACAAAGCCTGGAAAAAATGTATACAATATAAGCATATATAACAGAAATAGTGTTAACTTCACGGGAGAAGAAAGGAAAACTAGGGGTTTGGCATGGGCATGCTGCTTAGAAATTGTAACAGTTTAGGTATACCGTAGATCACCTTGGTTATTCATTATTGTGAACCACTGATGGCTAATCATACACTGTAAGGGCTCATTTATACTTAACACTCAGAACGCATACACGCCCACATCATGGCTGCCACGCGTTCCCAGTGTTAATTTGACACGTCCTCTGAGCAGGTCCTCAGAAATTAACACGACGTGTGCGTGAGTTGCAGTACCAGTAAAAAGTCGGGGGGCACAGTGTGCTAAGAGTTTGAATGTGACGTTAGAATTTCTGGTTACTATCTACATGTGACAGAAAGCCACTTTGTGGATCCTATGAGATCGATGTGCGTGCTTCGATGTTTCATGAATGGTTCGATGTGGTGAAGCAAAATGCCGACATACAGATGCATTCGTGGTGCTTTTATATTCTTGTGTCGCATATTCCCGATTGTAACGACACAATACATTTTAAAAGTCTCACATACCGTCTTCTCTGCTGTCTTTTTTTCTAGGGTTTCTCCAGACCTGACAGCAGCGGCAAACAGCAATAGACCGCCACACAGAACACATTAAATGTATGATATTCCAACTCTCTGCACATTAAGAATCCTAAGATTTTTTTTTTGTTCTTTATTTCGCCTTATACAATTTCTTATATTAGGAATTTGTTAGTTTTCGCATACCCCTTGGGGTCAGAGCGCAGGATCAGCCATTGTACAGCGCCCCTGGAGCAATTGAAGGTTAAGGGCCTTGCTCAAGGGCAGAGCAGAGTAGGATCTCTTTTGGCAGTGACGGGGATTTGAACCGGCAACCTTCGAGATACCAGCGTAGATCCTTAGCCTCAGAGTCATTTATGCTTGATATCACTTTCATGATGAAATGCATTAAAGTATGTATGTTACATTTTACAGATAAATTGTTAATTTCATTTAAATAATGAATACTGTTAATAATTACACACATAGGGGTGACACAGTGGCAGAGCGATAGCACTGCTGTCTCGCAGGGAGTCAAGTCACTGGTATTCTCTGCCTGGAGTTTGTATGTTTTCCTTCTGGTTTTTCACAGTGTGCTCCGGTTTCCTTCCAAAGATATGCAGATTTGGTGACACTAAAGTGACGCTACTATATGTGAGTGCTTGTATTCACCTTGCGATGAGCTCATGCACGTCCAGGGATTGTTTCAGCCTCGTGTCCAATGCTTGCTGGAATGGACAAATCCCTGGATTGATGGATTTAATCATTAAACATCCTTTTCAGAGATATTGCAGCAAGGTGTCATCAGAATTTAATGGGTGTTCCAGGCAATTCACAACACAGCGAAGCCAAACCTGTTCTCACCATGATGATATCTTGCACTGCCACCTGGTGGATTCCTCCACATTTCCGTAAAGTACTCACGCAAGTATAAATAGTAAAATGCTTGCGTAGCAGGAGTGTCCGCTGAAGCATGCGATGTGTTGTGTGAAGTATAAACCTGGCCTTACAACACACATGCGATCACAATGCTATAGTAAACAGCATACGCTCGTACGGATGTTGACTATATGAGTGAGGCATGCCGACTGCCAATACTGATTCTCTGTGCAAGAAAGGACAGAGCCGCCTGTACTTCCTTAGAAGACTGGCATCCTTCAACATCTGCAGTAAGATGCTGCAGATGTTCTATCAGATGGTTGTGGCAAGTGCCCTCTTCTACGCAGTGGTGTGCTGGGGAGGCAGCATTAAGAAGAAGGATGCCTCACGCCTGGACAAACTGGTGAGGAAGGCAGGCTCTATTGTTGGCATAGAGCTGGACGGTTTGACATCCGTAGCAGAGCAACGGGCACTCAGCAGGCTCCTATCAATTATGGAGAATCCACTACATCCATTAAACAGTGTCATCTCCAGACAGAGGAGCAGTTTCAGCGACAGACTGCTGTCACTGTCCTGCTCCACTGACAGACTGAGAAGATCATTCCTCCCCCAAACTATGCGACTCTTCAATTCCACCAGAGGGGGTAAACGTTGAACATTATTCAAGTTATTGTCTGTTTTTTATCTGCATTTTTTATTACTCTTTAATTTAATATTTTTTGCTGCTGGACTATGTGAATTTCCCCCTGGGATTAATAAAGTATCTATCTATCTATCTATCTATCTATCTATCTATCTATCTATCTATCTATCTATCTATCTATCTATCTAAGCCCGAGAATGGGAGATGATTACCCACAATCCCGCAGAGGGAGAGAGAAGAACCATCAGCTCAGTTGTGATCACGTAACACTCGGCAGACAAAGCATATACGGACTACTCGTATTGCAAGACCTCGCTCGTTTATCAAGTCAAAATTTATTAAAAATTTTAGCTCATCTTGCAAAACACTCGCAGACCAAGTTACTCGCAATCCAAGGTTCCACTGTATACTAAAAGTAAGTAGGCAAATACTAAGAGGGAGAATGGGTAGAACAAACAATTGTATGATCCAGAGTGGCTGAATCAACACCAGTACCATGATATGAGTTTTCACACATCATATCATAGAGAATGAGCTAGCCACCCAATGGTGATTAAAGTGGTTACAAATAGACAAAGTGGGGGACTGACAGAGTTGACACGTTTGTTCAGAGTAGTAGCAGTGTAGTGACTACAGTGAGTCAACTAACAGCAGAGTACAACAATGGCACCCAAAAAAAAAAAATTCAGAATGCTTTATACCAGGTTACAACGGCCACCAGCCTCAGTGAATTTCATTCATCAGGAAAAAACAAAAAAAAAATGCAGTTACAGTGGATGCTATTACATCCACTCAGCCTAGCATTAAAATGCAAGATCCTGACCATACTGTTGTGCATACAATAAGTTCTTTAGTTCATGACAGCAGGGTACTGTTGTGTTAGTGGGCTTTTCTCTGAAGGAAAATGGAATTTCATGAAGTACAGAAAGTTCCAGAATGGCTCCAGAACATGACTACAAGTTCATCTTAATGCTGTAGACTCATCAATTACCAACTGAGTCTTAATCCTAACAAGCATTTGTGGGTCATGAGTCAATGTGTTAGTTGAAGTACAGATACTCCACTCTAGCTAAATGTTGGGACACGTCACATATGTGCACATGGGAGGCAGCTAACTGGTTCATATGGATGTAATTACATGCTACACCAGGAGATGGCAGTGTTCACTGACCTTTTCTCTCCTTCTTCTGCAGATTGACTGAAGGAAGTCCCATGTGAGTCTAAGGACATCACTTCCAGATCTATCAGTGTTACTTCTGGCTCCTGTTCTATGGATGTCACTTTCTCCAGCCCTTCCTTGTGTATAATGCCATGTTTCAAGTATATGGGATGGCTAATCTCAAACATTTTTCTGTTTCCTTTTGTTTTTGTTCCACAGACAGTAAATTAAAGATTGTACTACAGTATTCTGTTACCACTCTTTTTAAATTCAGATAAAAAGAAGCACAGAAGGAAAGACTGAAGGTTGTCAGCTTTTGATATAAACATATTCCTTTGTATTCATGATATGTTGTATGATAATTGTTTTAACCCAATCCTTTTAGTTCCAGATGTGAAAATATAGGGATAGCTTAATTTTACATACAACTGAAGTGTTCACGGACAATCTAGTCATCATAATGTTACATTCAAGAACTTATTTGACGGTGCCACCTATAAACATCAACCGGTCCTCTGTATCTTCCTTTGTGATTGTTTGCCAATTCTTAAAGTCAGCCACTGACAAAAAAAGATTTTTTTGTATACGTGATAATTTATTCTGCGACCAATATCAATTGCATCATCAATAAAATTGTAAGCCAGAGGCAGTGTGTTTCACAGTCTATTCAATTTCAACATTCCATTGCTCCTATGACAAAGATCAATTATGACAGTCTGTTTATTGATATAACCAACTGCCTTTGGCTTTGCACTTTCTGAAGCACCATGACAGTTTTACTTACCTCCATGAATTGTATGAATTAGTTTGTTTTTCACCTTTTTACGAAGTTGAGCTTGAATTTCCTCTACACTTTTGCTGTCTAACTTGTGTCAGCTTCAATTATTACCAATGTGAAATTAGAAAAATGAAAAATACTGATACCTAGATATTTATTAAATATGAATGTTTGCATTTATATAGTGTTTTGTTTAACTATTATATATCTATTAATGTATTTTTGTATTTTGTGAATTTCCCATTGGGATTAATAAAGTATCTATCTATCTATCTATCTATCTATCTATCTATCTATCTATCTATCTATCTATCTATCTATCTAATGTGTTTTGTTTTTAATAGTTTTATATTTATTAATGTTTACACTATTATATTCCTGTCAAATGTTAAGCATTGGTATAAGAAAAAATTACAACAAATTAAAAAATGACTTAATAAAACCTCATTCCATAATCCTTCAAGTGCATCTTTCTCCTTAGTTCCATAGTCTTCATAAATGTTGACCTACAAAACTTTTTTTAACTGAGATATCAAACATTACTTTTTTTCTGTCTTTGTCTAGATCTATCCAAGCAGTTTACTCAAGTGAAAAACTAATTACATATAGCAATTTACAGTAACTTCCACTAGTGCATTTTATTAAAGACTTAAAACGGGTCTCCAATAGATTGAAACCTGTTTACTAAAGATAAACAAAAGAGCGAAAACATCTTTTCATTTACTCAGGTTTCTTTTGTTTATGCAGGAAAACTGAACTATTTTTAAAACTGTCTACCGCACTTTGTACATTACCTTTGGTAATACAATAATTGCCTCTTAATAAAATGTTTTTGTTTTCCTACTACTTTAATTTCAGTGCTTCTGGCATACAGAATACGGAAAGTATATCGAATACTGTAGAGATTAACAACTTGGAAATCAGTGCTAAATATAGAGAATCTGAAAATACGAAATGGCAGAATAGCGGTCTGTATCGATAACGGTACTTGGCATGCAAACGAGACGAACTAATTACCGGAAGAACCGCAGAAGTATGCATCTTACTCACAATTAGTAGAATAACTTAAAATGCCAGTTTTTTGAGGTTCGCACAGCTTGTGTCCGCTAGACACGACCAAAACGACATAAACAAGCCAGCAAGTGTTACCCTGCACAGTGTAACCAGCCAATGGGTACGCTACAAATGTCTTTTTAATGAAAAGCAGAAAGCAGACTGACTATAGTATAGAGTTTTCATATATTTTTGGTGAAAGTGTATACTGTTAGGGTTTGCAGCCAAACAATTTAAAAATCATAAAAAAACTTACCTATGCTGCTGTTAAATCATTACCACGTCTGAGCAGGCGACTTGAGAAGGCATGATTTGGATACTTGAAATGAATTACACTTCCATGAAACCTTTATCGCAGATAACCCAGCGCTTCTATTCCAAATTGACTAGCGCCCAAACCTATGCGATCATATTTGTCACAACGCCGCAGCATAGCGCTACCTTTTACATTAGAAATATCGCCTCCAATCAGAATCGTTCATTCTTGCATTTACTATTCATAGCCACGCCTCTTTTCCCAATGGTCTCGTCACTTCGTCCCCACCCCTTCCGGTGCAGATCCTTCCGCAAACGCGTTTCCATCTACAGACGCGGAAGTTGTCCTGGTGGTTTAGGAGGTGAAAGGCCGAAAAGGAAGGTGACGTAATGTTCAATTCGCATCTTGTTTATAGGTCTAAATCAGAAATGAAGTAAATACGGAAAATGAAAAAAAATTCCGAACATAAAATATCCTTAAGGTCACTGTTAATTTGGAAAACTTAACAAAATATGCAGATATTTTTATTATATTTTTTGCAAGTGAAATATTGATCAAATAAAATTGGTGCTTTTTATTTACAATCATAAAGACAATATGTTTTAAAGAGAAAAGAACATTTAATAAAAAGATATATTAGTAAACATGCATACATATTTTAGTGTATTGTAATACGTTATGACGTAATGAGTAGGGGTGATGGGAATATTTTATGTCAATTAAATTGCCTTCCTGCCGAATTAAAAGGCTGAGCGACCAATACTAATGTAGCAGAATTGTTTCTAAAATACCAGCAAAGCACTGTGCAGCATGTACCAAGCAAACATCATTATTCCACTGGAACAAGTTACAGACAAAGGTCAAAAAGTAATATAAATAATATTATGAAAAACAGCACAGACTAAAACAACATTTTATTTATTTAATACCATTTACCCCATTTATTTATTTTATACCATTTAAACAGAAAATAAAAGACATAGTAGTCTTGGATTACATTTCTGGCACTTTTCCTGACATAGTGATGTATACAGGAGCTCAGGAGTTTTGAGTTTCAGACTGACAGTCTTTTCTGCTGTCCAAATAAACTGCTGGAGTTTTATATTTTGACTGAGCAGGTGCACTGCCACACCAGACTGTTATGGAGAAAGAGAGATTGCTTTAAATAACAGCACTATACTGTTATTTACTATGCTAAACATTTTAAGCTGATGGAGGAAAAGCATCTGTTGATAAGTTCAGTAATGTTTTCACCTACAGTGACCAGATTTTTCTGGGGGCAACCTGGGACACCAGGTGGGGGGTCTGGGGGGCGGAGACCTCCAGAAGCCAGATAGACTTTAATAATGGAAATGCCTATTTTTGTGTTTCCTGCATCTTATTCTGTACGAGTTTCTTCCATTTGAAACAATCATATTATTAAAACACAAACATATGCCCATTTTCAAAGTAGGGTTCTATACCATTGTATGCTATTTTTCGTGAAATTACAGGCTAGATCTTGTCAAAAACAGTTCGTGAAAATTGTCTGAAAGACACGCTTTCCTGAAGAGCAAATAACAAACTCATTAGTATACATTATATAGTATACTGTATGTTATGGACGTACCGAAACCTTACGTTGTTAATCGGGAATCGCAGTGAAAGTAGAGAAGTGCCAGAAATGTTTTGTGAATAATTTATTAATACTTTCAGAATTGAACATGACACTTTTTCAATGTTTATAAAGGAAAAACAGCTTTTCAATGAGTAACTTTCATAATCATGAAACACTAAAATTTCTGAGATGAGTGGATAGCTCTCAGGACATCAGGATTTTGTAATAACATGTCATAAAACTTGTCACATGAATGACTGAAATTGCATTTCACAACCAGCATATGTTTCAATGTGTCGACTTTAAGTTGCGATTTTTCTGGTGTCCACATGTTGTTAATCAGAGAAAAGACTCTTTCAGTGGGAGCATTTGTCCCTGGAAGACATAATGCAAATTCTGCCATGAGTTTCATATTATTACATGGAACGTAATGGTTGACAAAGTGCTGAAAGATTTCCATCCATCGTTTCTCTATTGGTAATTCTGCTGTACCCCATTCATTAACTTTTTCTGCAGTGACATATCTTTGGATATTGGATATCTCATCAAACAGTTCATTGTCATTTATCTTGTCAGGAAATATGTCATTCACAAAACCAACTTCTGAACATCTATTGAACATCTGTTCATTCATTATTAATATAAAAATTTAAATATATATAATATATAATTTAATATATAAATTAATATCAGATTCACAACTACGACGAAATTTACAGAGAGTACAGTCTGCAGACTTAAGACTATACAGTAAAGTGTGTACAGCAGAACTTACTTAAAGAATAAAGAGCTAAAATTAAAGTTAAAAAAAATAAACTTTCTCAGCACTTTCAATTTTGTCGTACAAAATAAATTGGCAAGTTTAACTCTTTTAACTTTAAGCTTTAACTTCAGTGAAAACGGCTCACTTCGAACGCCGTATTGACGAGTGAATGACTGAATCAGGCATCAGCTCTTATATCAGGCTCAGAGCAGGAATAATAAGATAATTTCTGGCTCAGAGCGTAACATAGCCAAAACGTGTCGTATCACAAGGCACGGCCGATACCATCCGACGATGCGTCCGCTTCCGCCTTCTCGCCTTCCGTGCATTTCCATACTGCAAACAATGGCCACTAGCAGGCATCAGACTCAGAAGAAGGTCGACTAACCGTCTGACATCATGATGGGTAGAAAGTATGATTTGAAATCAGAAAGGCTGAATGGGGACTAGGCCTCTAGGGAAAAGTACGCATTTTGTCGGAAAACGCCACAGGCCGGGACATTTCCTGATCTTTCGGGGACGCCGGGACGGGTGATCCAAAAATAGGGACTGTCCCGGGTAAACCGGGACGTCTGGTCACTGTATTTCACCCCAGTTCAGATTGTGAGTGATAGTTGGGCCAAGAAATTTAAATGACTCCTCTCTGTTGACAGTGACATTATTTATACGTAAGGGTGTAGGAGGTGAAGAGCGTCTCCAAAAATCCACAGTCATTTTTACTGTTTTCAGGGAGTTCAGGTTGACATTCTCGAGGGTGCATCAACTGGCCCGTTAGTCCACCTCCCTTCAATATGGCACCTTATCCTCATCTGTAATCAGGCCAATCAGTTTGGTGTCATCAGTAAACCTCAACGATTTAACAGATGGGCCAACTGGAGGTGCAGTCATTGGTACAGGGAAAGAAAAGCAGAGGAAACAGCACAGCCCTGTCAGGGTCAGGGGACACTAATTATTACTACATTCATACTGAGAAGTTGTTATGAAGAAGCTCTGGTTCGATTATATTAAATGCAGAACTGAAATCCACAAATAAGGTCCTGGCATAAGTAGCTGCAAAGTCATGCTGTAAGATGTGTTGGACAGCCATGTCCACTGCATCCTACAATGATAAATGGAACAGAGAGAAGTGAGAAAATTAAGGCAACTTACAGTTAGGTCCATAAATATTTCGACAGAGACAACTTTTTTCTAATTTTGGTTCTGTACATTACCACAATGAATTTTAAACGAAACAACTCAGATGCAGTTGAAGTGCAGACTTTCAGCTTTAATTCAGTGGGGTGAACAAAACGATTGCATAAAAATGTGAGGCAGCTAAAGCATTTTTTTAACACAATCCCTTCATTTCAGGGGCTCAAAAGTAATTGGACAAATTAAATAACTGGAAATAAAATGTTCATTTCTAATACTTGGTTGAAAACCCTTTGCTGGCAATGACAGCCTGAAGTCTTGAACTCATGGACATCACCAGATGCTGGGTTTCCTCCTTTTTAATGCTCTGCCAGGCCTTTACTGCAGCGGCTTTCAGTTGCTGTTTGTTTGTGGGCCTTTCTGTCCAAAGTTTAGTCTTCAACAAGTGAAATGCATGCTCAATTGGGTTAAGATCAGGTGACTGACTTGGCCATTCAAGAATTTTCCAGTTCTTTATTTAATAAACTCCTGGGTTGCTTTGGCTGTATGTTTTGGGTCATTATTCATCTGTATCATGAAACGCCGCCCAATCAATTTGACTGCATTTAGCTGGATTTGAGCAGAATTCATTCGGCTGCTTCTGTCCTGTGTCACATCATCAATAAACACTAGTGTCCCAGTGCCACTGTCAGCTGTGCATGCCCAAGCCATCACACTGCCTCCACCGTGTTTTACAGATGATGTGATATGCTCAGGATAATGAGCTGTTCCACGCCTTCTCCATACTTTTTTCTTGCCATCACTCTGGTAGAGGTTGATCTTGGTTTCATCTATCCAAAGAATGTTTTTCCAGAACTGTGCTGGCTTTTTTAGATGTTTTAGATGTTGTTTAGATGTTTAGCTTTATCAAAGTCCAATCTAGCCTTTCTATTCTTGAGGCTTATGAGTGGCTTGCACCTTGCAGTGCACCCTCTGTATTTACTTTCATGCAGTCTTCTCTTTATGGTAGACTTGGATATCGATACGCCTACCCCCTGGAAAGTGTTGTTCACTTGGTTGGCTGTTGTGAAGGGGTTTCTCTTTACCATGGAAATGATTCTGCGATCATCCACCACTGTTGTCTTCCGTGGACGTCCCGGTCTTTTTGCGTTGCTGAGTTCACCAGTGTTTGCTTTCTCTCTCAGGATGTACCAAACTGTAGATTTTGCCACTCGTAATATTGTAGCAATTTCTCAGATGGGTTTTTTTCTGTTTTCGCAGCTTAAGGATGGCTTCTTTCACCTGCATGGAGAGCTCCTTTGACCGCATGTTGTCTGTTCACAGCAAAATCTTCCACATGCAAGCACCACACCTCAAATCAACTCCAGGGCTTTTATCTGCTTAATTGATAATGACATAATGACGGACTTGCCCATACCTGCCCATGAAATAGCCTTTGAGTCAATTGTCCAATTACTTTTGAGCCCCTGAAATGAAGGGATTGTGTTAAAAAAATGCTTTAGTTACCTCACATTTTTATGCAATCGTTTTGTTCACCCCACTGAATTAAAGCTGAAAGTCTGCACTTCAACTGCATCTGAGTTGTTTCATTTAAAATTTATTGTGGTAATGTATAGAACCAAAATTAGAAAAAAGTTGTCTCTATCCAAATATTTATGGACCAAACTGTAAGTATTTTTATAAATGCTTTCATTTATGTATACTTTTTTCTTTTTTTGGTAAATATTAAAAGTAATGCCTAGTGGGGGCTGGGCAGTCTTTTAGCCTTTTTTCTCTCCAGTCTAACTGGATTTTTTTTTTGGTCTGTTCTGTCGTCCTGGCCATCTGACATTACCTTGCTTTGTTGTTATTTATTCTTTAATATTATTGCCTAATCTAGTTTTCTTTTCTTGTAACTTTTTCTTTGTCATCTTGTAAAGCATTTTGAGCTACACTGTTGTATGAAAATGTGCTATATAAATAAATGTTGTATTGTAAATCTAGCCAAATTACATGAGCACAGGCTGCATCACAGCAAGGTAATTTCTGTCTTCAGAGATAATTATTTTGCAGAAAGTTTATGTTTTGGCTTCAGCTGATAGATCTCTGGTGACAGGCATTGAAAACTGAATAGTGGCCCACTGCTCACCATTATTCTAACACTGCTTTTCAATCTTGC
The DNA here is from genome assembly GCF_900747795.2 of Erpetoichthys calabaricus. Classification (NCBI taxonomy): domain Eukaryota; kingdom Metazoa; phylum Chordata; class Cladistia; order Polypteriformes; family Polypteridae; genus Erpetoichthys; species Erpetoichthys calabaricus. Next base: position 92,447,217 of record NC_041402.2, on the reverse strand, counting down.
CTACTTTATCAGTCAAGTAGCTTATATTTTCCCCCTCTGGGAAAGCAGCCTACATACACATACCTGTATAGAGTGATGTCTTGTGTCCTGTTTTTGTTCAATTACCTCTTGCATTATGCAGATTGGTGAAATCAACTCAGAATATCACTGGCACACAGCTTTATTATTCAGTCCATACAGTATGTAACACTTATTTGGAAAGGTAAACAGTATTATTAAAGACTTCATCAGTTTTGCAAAGGCATGTGTTCAGTGCTCCGTATCACAGCGCAAGGCCAATAACATTTGCACCACTAGACGGACAGTTTCTATCCACAGGTCATAAGTGTGAATTTCCCATTGGGATTAATAAAGTATCTATCTATCTATCTATCTATCTATCTATCTAAGCCTGCGCACCAGCCACAAATGTACTTTACATGCAAATGAAATAATGGAAGCCAGTAGGTGTTCTGCTGATTTTCCACACATTTTGTATAATCTGGAAAATACGAAGAATTTACATACAGCCAAAAGAAAAAAAGTAACATTTTGGCTGGCTTTAATAAACATTTAATGTGGATTTGTTTTAATAAGCATTATTTTTATTATATAAAATTAACCACTGCAAGGTCCTGAACCACATCCCTGCAGATGACATGAATTTTGATATACAGATGTAATTCAATCATGTCCGTCAATTAAATTAAATGCGCATCTTATCATATTACATATAACTGTTCAGGAACATCCCACCCAAGTTGGATTTGTGGCCTAGTGCTTCAGTTTTTCCATGTTTGTTTTTCTGGATCCATTATATTGTTAATAGGTTCATAATTCAAGAAATTGCTTTAAGCTTTTGTGTATCCACATCTAAGCAGTAGAGTGGTTAGCACTTGTGCTTCACAGTTCCTGGGTTTAATTCTAAGCTTTGTCACCAGTTGTGTGCAGTTTACATGTTCTTTAAACATTAATGTGAAAAAGTAAGTGTACTTTCTTTCAATTTTAGGTATTGCATATTAGGACATAACTAACAATCTCGATTATTAATCTAACCTTTACTGACAAGACAAACATATTAACAGTTTACATTTCCATTACCTAACCCAGCCACAGGGGATTGCACAAACTAGTGTGTTTCTTCATGCCAGTCCCAAGCCCGGATAAATGGGGAGTGTTACGTCAGGAAGGGCATCCGGTGTAAAATTTTGCCAAATCAATATGCGGACAACAATACAAATTTCTATACTGGATCGGTTGAGCCCTGGGTTAACAACAACCGCCACCAGTACTGTTAGCCATCAGGGTGCTGGCGGAAATTGGGCTACTGTTGGCCAAAGAAGAAGAAGGAGAAGAAGAGGGGGGAGACGTGTCCGGAGGAGGAGAGGAGGAAAGTAAAGAGAGTGGAACTGAGGGTAGGAACTTTGAATGTTGGCAGTATGATAATAATAATAATAATAATAATTCATTACATTTATATAGCGCTTTTCTCAGTACTCAAAGCGCTATCCACACAGGGAGGAACTGGGAAGCGAACCCACAATCTTCCACAGTCTCCTTACTGCAAAGCAGCAGCACTAGACTGGTAAGGGGAGAGAGTTAGCAGATATGATGGAGAGAATGAAGGTTGATATATTGTGCGTGCAAGAGACTAAATGGAAGGGGAGTAAGGCCAGGTGGATTGGAGGTGGATTCAACTTGTTCTATCATGGTGTCGATGGGAGGAGAAATGGGGTAGGAGTTATTCTGAAGGAACAGTATGTCAAGAGTGTTTTGGAGGTGAAAAGAGTGTCAGGCAGAGTAATGATTATGAAGCTGGAAATTGGAGGTGTGATGATGAACGTTGTCAGTGCATATGCACCGCAAGTTGGGTGTGCAATGGGTGAGAAAGAAGATATTTGGAGTGAGTTGGATGAAGAGATGAACAGTGTACCCAAGGGACAGAAAGTGGTGATTGGAGCAGATTTCAATGGGCATGTTGGTGAAGGGAACAGTGGAGATGAGGAGGTGATGGGTAGGTATGGTGTCAAGGAGAGGAATGAAGAAGGTCAGAGGATAGTGGATTTTGCCAAAAGGATGGACATGGCTGTGGTGAATACGTATTTTAAGAAGAGGGAGGAACATAGGGTTACGTACAAGAGTGGAGGAAGATGCACACAGGTACATTACATTCTATGCAGAAGAATTGATCTGAAGGAGATTGAAGATTGCAAAGTGGTGGCAGGGGAAAGTGTAGTTAAGCAGCATAGGATGGTGGTCTGTAGGATGACGCTGGAGATCAAGAAGAGGAAGAGAGTGAGGGTAGAGCCAAGGATCAAATGGTAGAAGTTGAAAAAGGAAGACTGCAAGGTTGAGTTTAGGGAGGAGGAGAATCAGGCACTGTGTGGCAGTGAAGAATTACCAGACAGTTGGGAAACTACAGCAGATGTAGTAACAGCAAGAAGGGTGCTTGGCGTGACATCTGGAAAGAGGAATGAGGAAATACTGGAGAGTATAGAGGATGGCAAAGAAGAAGTGGGATAGTCAGAGAGATGCAGAAAGTAGACAAGAGTACAAGGAGATAAGGTGCAAGGTGAAGAGAGAGGTGGTGAAGGCTAAGGAAAAGGCGTATAATGAGTTGTATGAGAGGTTGGACACTAAGGAGGGAGAAAAGGACCTGTATCGATTGGCTAAACAGAGGGACTGAGCTGGGAAAGATGTGCAGCAGGTTAGGGTGATAAAGGATAAAGATGGAAACGTACTCACAAGCGAGGAGAGTGTGTTGAGCAGATGGAAAGATGCTGATGAATGAAGAGAACGAGAGAGAGAAGAGGTTGGATGATGTGGAGATAGTGAATCAGGAAGTGCAACGGATTAGCAAGGAGGAAGTAAGGACAGCTATAAAGAGGATGAAAAATGGAAAGGCTGTTGGTCCAAATGACATACCTGTGGAAGCACGGAGGTGTTTAGGAGAGATGGCAGTGGAGTTTTTAACCAGATTGTTTAATGGAATCTTGGAAAGTGAGAGGATGCCCAAGGAGTGGAGAAGAAGTGTACTAGTGCCGATATTTAAGAATAAGGGGGATGTGCAGGACTGCAGTAATTACAGGGGAATAAAATTGATGAGCCACAGCGTGAAGTTATGGGAAAGAGTAGTGGAAGCTAGGTTAAGAAGTGATGATTAGTGAGCAGCAGTATGGTTTCATGCCAAGAAAGAGCACCATAGATGCAATGTTTGCTCTGAGGATGTTGATAGAGAAGTTCAGAGAAGGAGTTGCATTGTGTCTTTGTGGACCTGGAGAAAGCATATGACAGGGTGCCTCGACAGGAGCTGTGGTATTGTATGAGGAAGTCGGGAGTGGCAGAGAAGTATGTAAGAGTTGTACAGGATATGTACGAGGGAAGTGTGACAGTGGTGAGGTCTGCGGTAGGAGCAACGGATGCATTCAGCGTGGAGGTGGGATTACATCAGGGATCAGCTTTGAGTCCTTTCTTATTTGCAATGGTGATTGACAGGCTGACAGACGAGATTAGACAGGAGTCCCGGTGGACTTTGATGTTTCCTGATGACACTGTGATCTGTAGTGATAGTAGGGAGCAGGTTGAGGAGACCCTGGAGAGGTGGAGATATGCTCTAGAGAGGAGAGGAATGAAGGTCAGTAGGAACAAGACAGAATACATGTGTGTAAATGAGAGGGAGGTCAGTGAAATGGTGAGGATGCAGGGAGTAGAGTTGGCGAAGGTGGATGAGTTTAAATACTTTTTTTGTGGAAGAGAGGTGAAAAAGAGAGTGCAGGCAGGGTGAAATGGGTGGAGAAGAGTGTCAGGAGTAATTTGTGACAGATGGGTATCAGGAAGAGTAAAAGGGAAGGTCTACAGGACGGTAGTGAGACCAGCTATGTTATATTGGTTGGAGACGGTGGCACTGACCAGAAAGCAGGAGACAGAGCTGGAGGTGGCAGAGTTAAAGATGCTAAGATTTGCACTGGGTGTGACAAGGATGGATAGGATTAGAAATGAGTACATTAGAGGGTCAGCTCAAGTTGGATGGTTGGGAGACAAAGTCAGAGAGGCGAGATTGCGTTGGTTTGGACATGTGCAGAGGGGAGATGCTGGGTATATTGGGAAAAGAATGCTAAGGATAGAGCTGCCAGGGAAGAGGAAAAGAGGAAGGCCTAAGCGAAGGTTTATGGATGTGGTGAGAGAGGACATGCAGGTGATGGGTGTAACAGAACAAGATGCAGAGGACAGAAAGATACGGAAGAAGATGATCCACTGTGGCAACCCCTGACGGGAGCAGCCGTAAGAAGAAGACATTTCCATTACCTATTGAACAAAAAAAAAAAAAAAAAAGCACACAGACACCATAAGTTAATAATAAGTACACCACAAGTGTAATAACCATTTTTTATGTAAAATTATCATTCTCTTGCATCTTATTGGAGTAATTTTGGTCTACTACTTTTATTTAAAATACTACTTCAGTTCATTGATGTCTGTGACCATTCATTTACAGTATGAATGAGCAACTCCATGGGGCCGAGATCTAAACTTTGATTCCACATCCTCAATTTTTCTCTTCTTAAAATGTGGATTTGCTGATTCATTAGAATAACAGTTCTGCTACCTCTCAGTTCCCCATGTGAACCCTCCACCGGTTGGTATGTGCTCCTTTGGCAACATGTTTGGTTTAGGATAAAAGTTGCATTTTGCACAAAGACCACACAAATCCTGACTGGCTGAATCCTTTGAAAGCACATTATTTTGGGAATCCCGTCGTTCTTCTAGATATAACCTGGAAAACCAAAACCATGTTCTTTTGTATTGAAGGTGTCCTTGTTAGGACTACACTTCTGAGAAAGCCACATTCAGTCTTTTCTAAAAGTAGAGGCGTGATCTGTAATACCAATGATGTTGACAGGGGCCAATGGATTGCTGCATGTAACTTTTATCTTTTATTTTTAAATGAATTTAATGTCATGGCCATTCCTAGACTGCTTGGAAACCGTTACAGTATGAATGTTCTTTATTTGTAAATAATTCTTGCTTACTGTAGAAATATAAGACTTCTTAAATATCCTCATAACTATTTCTAATCAGATAAGCAGCAGTAACTGCTTACCCAAGATCACTGTGGGTGGTTTTTGCCATTTTGAAATTATCTGAACTCACCAGCCCCATCTGTCAAATACAGAGGTGTTAGTATTTCCTTACCATCAATTACTTAACCCCACTCAGCCCTTATTATCTTAACTTATATAGGGGTAATACAAGTGTACTTACTTTCTAACACTTTGAATTTGCATGTTAGCCTGATTTTTACAGTATATAATTATGACAATGTATGGAGCCCCCGAGGAGACATAATACAATTTTTTTTTTTTGGGAATGAATCTGGTGTGCCTCCATATGCAAAATCCATTTTCTGTTGTCCATTTTAAGACTTGATGAAGAATAAACAATTCTTTATTCCTTGATGCAAAACCATCAAATTGAAAGAGAGTCTAAGTACTTTTAACATAAATGTATGTTTGCTTGAATTTTTGCTGCTTTCCTCCCATGTGGAATATACACATAATATCACTTTATCTATTACTTGTTACAATAGAGATTTTGGGTCTTCAAATTTATGATTAAATGTACAGAGAATAAAGGTTCTGCTTTTATCCTATACTGACAATTAATTATTAAACATGCCATTGATTTTATATTCCATGTTTGACTGAAGAAAAATTTGTAAAGGCTTTTAAAAATGTTTAAGCACAAGCTGTATCACAAATGCTCTGTTACACAGTGATAAAACTATGTTTAATACTGTAATTTTAACTATATCTGCATTACTCTTACATTACCTCACTTAAAAGCCAATGTAACAAAAATATGAGGTGTGTGCAACCCCCACAGGCCTACCTGCCTAGATGTGTAATAGCTGTACATAATTTAAAATGTTTTTGGCAGATCACTATAAAAAAAACACTTTTAAACATAAAATTACTTCTAAAATGTACACATTTCTTTCAGTTCATTCTATGAAATGCACATATGGTTGTAGAAGTTTTGCAGTTCAAAACAAAAATTATTTAAAAAAAAAGTCTTGAGAATTTAAAGAAAAAGTGATGAGATACAAATAACATTATTATGTTTATTATTTAAAGCATATTTCTGATCTCTATTCCCCAACCTCCTTGCCTTAGATGTAAAAATTCATCTTTTTAAAATTACTAATCCATGTTAAAATGAATTGCCAAGCAAAAATAAATTATATTTCACATATTTCATAATTTTAATATACTTCTCAGAGCCATACCAAGGATGGTTTTTCATTCTTAAAGTAATTACAAAAACAAAGTATTGCTTAAAAACACCTATAACAGATGTAATAGGAAAACAAGACTCAGAGCTGCACTGCTCTGAACAGATGATTGACTGCAAATATACCGTTGATGGTCCTTTAGTATATGCAGTTGTTTTGTGTCAGATTCTGTCCAAATAAGAAAATACAACACACTGTCTCAAATAAACTGCAGTGAATTCAGTAAGAAAGCCACCTACAGCTTCAAGGTTTTCAGCTTTGTATTTGCCTACACAGAATATAACCCTGGTAACAGTGCAAAGGTCAGGATCAATTTAATTAATGGTTAGGACGTCACTCTGGATCTCATGACTAAGCTGGGTCTGCAGGTCACTAAGCTTTTTCTTCAGGACAGCTAAAGCAGACAATACAATAGTCTCTGGACGTAGTGAGCCACAGGACTCCACATTGTAGTAAAACCTTGAAAACAGATACAGAGGGGAAAAAATTAGCAGAAAATTATAGCTTTGACAAAGACAGCTCTTAATGTAAAAAAAATCATAGCAGCAGCACAGTATAACAGCAAGTATGTAATATGTAGGGTGACTTGCAGAAGACTTTGCATGTTCTTCCCATGATCGGTTAGATTTTCCTCTGGAAGTCTGTTTTAATTTTGAAAAGACCCTAAAGTGTTAAGAGTACATGAAAAAAAATATACAGTACAAATTATGATACCATCCCTTCTTCTCTATTGGTAAAAGCACCCACTTCCTGCAAGTCTTATTAGAAAGACAGTATAAAAAAAACAGAGAGATGAAAGATAAAACTCACCGCTCAGGTTTTCCATTTGGGTCATAGGGGGCCTGTGCCTCATCCTCATCAATCTCCGAATACTCACTTTTTGGCCTAAACATAAGAAATTAATTATGTTTAAAAATTCTGAGAAACTGAGCAATTTTTTAAAGATGATAGTGCACTTTTGTGCAATAGCTCTGCAAACACACACACAATTATGCAGTTCCATTACTATTGCTGCCGTTAATCTTGACTGGCTCAGAAGGTAATGCATTTCTTATCACAATTAGATGCTGTTACACACTAAAACATGATACTAATCCCTCAGACTACCTGATATAAATGTGTTTTATCATGAGCCTCTTTCAGTTTTTCAGCTCTAGAGATCTGTGTACTTCTGTGAAAAGGATATGGAATTTCACAAGTTAATCTGCTTCACAACAATAAAAAGAATGATATTCGAACAGATACATAAATGGAAGGGAGTTACTTATGGTAGGTGTTATTGTCTTGTCCTGCCCTTCCATCCTGCCTGAAGAAGCGGCCTGAGTTGCCTTGAAAGCCTGCATATTGTAATTTTTTTAGATATCCAATAAAAGGTGTAATTTTGCTCGACTTCTCATTACATCCATAATGGCCAACATGGTATAACACCCTTGAATAATGCACATAATATAGCAAGGCTGTGGGAATAACTGTTCATCTGGACTTTCTCCTCACTTCCAAAATGTACTGGCGCAGAACTATCAACAAAACATGATCTATTTTTAACAATGGATCATTGAAAACAATGTCCCATGAAAACATTCCATACCATTACACTGCAATCAAAAACCAGCAATGTTGAAACCTGTCAAGGTAAATATATTAACTCATATGATGGTCTTTCTACTAGCATGATACCAGAGGAACTGGGAGTCACCACATCAGGCAATGTTGGAGGTCAGTGGAATGGTGAGGATGCAAGGAGTAGAGCTGGCGAAGGTGGATGAGTTTAAACACTTGGGATCAACAGTACAGAGTAATGGGGACTGTGGAAGAGAGGTGTAAAAGAGAGTGCAGGCAGGGGTGAATGGGTGGAGAAGAGTGTCAGGAGTAATTTGTGACAGATGGGTATCAGCAAGAGTGAAAGGGAAGGTCTACAGGACGGTAGTGAAACCAGCTATGTTATATGGGTTGGAAACGGTGGCACTGATCAGAAAGCAGGAGACAGAACTGGAGGTAGCAGAGTTATAGATGCTAAGATTTGCACTGGGTATGATGAGGATGGATAGGATTAGAAATGAGTACATTAGAGGGTCAGCTCAAGTTGGATGGTTGGGAGACAAAGAGAGGCGAGATTGCGTTGGTTTCGACATGTGCAGAGGGGAGATGCTGAGTATATTGGGAGAAGGATATTAAAAATAGAGCTGCTAGGGAAGAGGAAAAGAGGAAGGCCTAAGACAGGGGTCTGCAACCTTCACTATCAAAAGAGCCATTTTGCTCCCTCTTCCTCCAAAGAAAAATAGTCTGGAGCCGCAAAACATAACACAGCTTATAAACTTTTAAGTTTTAATCTTTTTTTAGATTTTACATGTTACAACCACGGAATACAACAAACAGAAGTGCAGTGTGCATGTGTAGGCCTACTTTGAAATAAATTTAACTGAACTCTGCAGGCCTATTTGAGTCCTTCCTATACCTGTATAAAATTAAAATAAAAACTAGCCCACTTTAATATAAATAAAACATTTAGCTGTAGCTTAGCAGCTTTAAAAAAGTAAACATAAAATTCCATTTCAGTATGCTCTCATCCTCTTCAGGTTTCCCTCTCAGCCAGCAATCAACTGAAGCACCTGAACATACAAAAAAACCTACATCAGCTCCGGGTCTGAAATAAATGTGTTTTTTTTTTTTTTTTTAAATATTAGCCTATTAAATGCTATTGTTCTCACCTGTTTAATGTGACTTCTGTTTCTGAAGTTCGCTGCAGATCATCTCTAGCACTTTGAGCTACTTTTTGTATGAAAATGTGCTATATAAATAAATGTTGTTGTTGTTCTATGTCGGGGCTATATGATGTGACTTTGACCTTCACACAGGACTGCAGGCTCATGTGTGAGGTGGGAGAGATATTTGGACTTTATGAAGTTCATTCTTGAGAAAACTTGCTCACATAAGTATGTTGAGCCAAAGATGGACAGGACTCCAAATGCATATTTTTTCATGTTCATATATGTTTCGGGAATGGCACTCCATGTATTGAAAACAAGTTTGTCGGGTTTGGGGAGGTTTTCAATATCAGTCCATTTGTGCTCTTTAGCGAGAGTAGCCTTCTGACGGGCGACTTCTTCAAGATCCGCTGTCAGGCATTTGAACTTGGACACCCATAAATCTTTATCCGCTATGCGGCCAGTTCAATTTCTAGATCGGGCTTACTTACTCCTGTGAATGCGGATGTGTTCAGCAGGGATGGGTCGATGTCCAGGGAAGGAGAGAGTGTTTTTTTTCTTTCTGAACTCACTGAATCTTTCTCTAAATGCAGCTTGCATTGCAATAATTGTACGGTGGAAATAATCACAATTTATGTGAATGTTCACTGCTTTGAACTCTCTCAGGGAGGGGAAGTGAGAGAGTGTACCTTTCTGTATATCTCTGGCAAACACTGTCATCATGCGCTCAAACACCAAAACATTTAAAGTCAGAGAATAGATGCTCTGATATTTTTATGAACGATTCTTTCATGTATTCTCCGTCTGTGAACGGCTTACCCCTCCTTACGATCTCTTGAGCTGCCACAAAACTAGCAGCTGTAGTTGATTGTGGAGAAGTGATCCACTTTTTGAAAGTATGTTTGCTCTGTTCAGCTTTCCGTTGCAGTTCCGAAATTGCTCTCTTTCGCTCATCTTCACTTGGGTATTTTTCAGTGAATGCTGAGTGCTTGTTTCGAAAATGCCTTTCAACGTTACATTTTTTGTTGTTTGATAATTTATCGCCACATATTAAGCACACCGGTAAGCCAGCGTCGTTGGCGGTGAAGGCAAATGCTTCTGTCCACGCAGAATTAAACTCTCTGTTCTCTTCTGGGATTTTTCATTTTTGGGATTTATTCATGGTTAGTGCAGGGGTCGCACACTCCAGAAGCCACCTGCAGGTAAAGGCGAGGGCTATAGACGTAGATGTGACGCATATTTTAGTTGACAAATTATAAATAAAAATAAAAATTAGATGTTAAAGTGTATAACAGTAGTAGTAGTAAATAAACATTATATATATTACATATATTATATACAAATTAAATTAAGAAATTGCCGTTATTCATTTTCATGTTTTTTTTTTTTTTTGTCAAGGCCAAAAGGAGCCATTACAAGGAGGCTGAAGAGCCGCATGCGGCTCCAGAGCCGCGGGTTGCCGACCCCTGGCCTAAGAGAAGGTTTATGGATGTGGTAAGAGAGGACATTCAGGTAATGAGTGTTACAGAACAAGATGCAGAGAACAGAAAGATACAAAAGAAGATGATCCGCTGTGGCAACCTCTAATGAAAGAAGAAAAGCATAACAATACGATAAATACAGTAATCCCTCGCTATATCGCGCTTCGCCTTTCACGGCTTCACTCCATCGCGGATTTTATATGTAATAATTCTTTGCATTTATATAGCGCTTTTCTCACTACTCAAATCGCTCAGCAATTGCAGGTTAAGGACCTTGCTGAAGGGCCCAACAGAGCAGAGTCCCTTTTGGCATTTACGGGATTCGAACCGGCAACCTTCCGATTGCCAGTGCAGATCCCTAGCCTCAGAGCCACCACTCCGCATATTTAAATATATATCGCGGATTTTTTGCTGGTTCGCAGATTTCTGCGGACAATGGGTCTTTTAATTTCTGGTACATGCTTCCTCAGTTGGTTTGCCCAGTTGATTTCATAGAAGGGACGCTATTGGCAGATGGCTGAGAAGCTACCCAACTTACTTTTCTCTCTCTCTCTCTTGCGCTGACTTTCTCTGATCCTGACCTAGGGGGATTGAGCAGGGGGGCTGTTCGCACACCTAGACGATACGGACGCTCGTCTAAAAATGCTGAAAGATTATCTTCACGTTGCTACCTTCTGTGCAGCTGCTTCCTGAAGCGACATGCTGCACGGTGCTTCGCATACTTAAAAGCTCGAAGGGCACGTATTGATTTTTGCTTGTTTGTTTTTCTCTGTCTCTCTCTCTGCTCCTGACGGAGGGGGTGTGAGCTGCCGCCTTCAACAGCTTTGTGCCGCGGTGCTTCGCATACTTAAAAGCCAAACAGCCCTATTGATTTGTTTGCTTTTCTCTATCTCTCTGACATGATCTGCTCCTGACGCGCACTCCTTTGAAGAGGAAGATATAGTTTGCATTCTTTTAATTGTGAGACGGAACTGTCATCTCTGTCTTGTCATGGAGCACAGTTTAAACTTTTGAAAAAGAGACAAATGTTTCTTTGCAGTGTTTGAATAACGTTCCTGTCTCTCTACAACCTCCTGTGTTTCTGCGCAAATCTGTGACCCAAGCATGACAATATAAAAATAACCATATAAACATATGGTTTCTACTTCGCGGGTGGCTCTGGAACGCAACCCCCGCGATGGAGGAGGGATTACTGTAATGTCAAATGCTTTTGCATATAAAATGAACAATGAAAAAAAAAACATTAAGAGAGAGGTTAGTGGGGAAAAAGAACATCAAATTTTTTTCTCACAACATACTGACAGGATAACACTATATGAAACATGTTAATAAAATAACCTATTAAGTATGCCTGTTTAGTGAAGGGCAATGCTACCCACTGTGCCACGCTGAATGTTACATGTAATACAGTGACTTGATTTTATGGAGCAGTTTTTGTGCTGAGGTGTTAGTGATGGTAGGGGTGGTGGTTCACCTAATCTCTTTGAAGAGCAAAGAATAAATATGTTTCTATAGTTCTCATTCTCATCCCACAAGAGATTACAAGAAAAGGCAGTGTTTTGTCGGCAGCAGTAGAGTGAGTGAAGTAGAAGGAAGCTGCATTTTAATCCATTATGTAGCAAATACAATGTAGGACAAATCAATTTATTTCTTTACAGGATCTGGTGATTGATGATCTTCTGCAGCTTACATGACATTTATACCATTTTTGCCTGACTTCATAATAACTGGTTTTATATGGAGAGTAATTATTTCATTAAGAGTGTGTTAATGATGTACTGTAATTATATGCTTATTGTATTTAGTGTATGGGGGGAGACCGACTTCAACAATGGGTTAATGAATTTTCATAAAATAATTTATAATGTGCGTAATTATTCATTCATACATTTACTTGTTTAAATGTACATACACAAATAAATAGCATTGGGATCTACTGAAGCCACTAGAAATTTCAATTATGCAACTATAATATGTTTGGCTGCTCCTAGTTGAACTCCATTAGCAGTGCATGTTCTTATTGTTATTGAGCTATGTTTCCCTATACAACACATTTGCTCTTTGCCATCTAACAGCAAGTTTTTTTTATTTTATTTTGGGGTGGGTTTATGGGAATACTTCAGGGACTTGGCATTACATGCTGAAACACTTTAATAAATGTCTAAGCTAACTAAAGTTATAGCTCTTGTATTTTAAAAATTGTGTTATTTGCATTTTTAAAATTGTGTTCTATCAAACTGTGATTTTGAGATGAAACCAATTAGTCTTACAGTCCTGGCACATTCCTGACACTTTGGTGCATTATAACTACAGTAGGTAGCCCATACTTGTTCAAAGTCAATTCAATGTTTAATTTTGGTCATTCTCCCATTAAATTTTACAAATGAACCAACAGTACCTGCATAAATAGCTATTTCTGCACACATGTATAAATCACCTGGGGCCTCATGTATAAACGGTGCGTACGTACAAGAATGCTACGTACGAACATTTCCACACTCAAATCGCGAAATTCTCCGCTCAGTTTTGCAGACTGACGGCATCCAGCGTCAAAGCAGTGCTACTGTTCCTGCGTCTTTACCCTTTCTTTTTTAGATCCACATCCCTGACGCGGCTTTATCGTATACACTGAAACTAACTGCATACTGTTTATTAGTTTAATGCATCTGATTGTAATTAACCTGTAAGAATATAATGGTCCAGGAAATAGCCAAAGTATTCCAAATACCATAGCTGCTTTAGCGTTGTTACTTTCACTGCACCTTTTTTTTCTTCTTTCAGCTGCTCCCGTTAGGGGTTACCACAGCAGATCATCTTTTTCCATATTACTCTCACTGCACCACTCGGAGTATTTATATCACTATATCTGAGTGGGGAATCGCAGATCTACAGCAGAGAATTATCAGTATACAGCATCAAGCAAACGCTGCCTCAGCCATGCTGCCTATTTGAACTGCTCTCACACGGCAAATGCTTCAAAGCCTTTCCCGTATGGACCTCGCGGTTCAGAAACAGTTTCATCCCCAGAACTATAAACACACTCAATCAGTCCTTCGAGTGCCGCTTGTAGGACTGTTTGTACTTATAAGTACAATTATCTCACTGTAAACTTGTGATACAGTTATAATGTTGCACAACCTGAGCCACTTTGTAAATCGTGTATTTACATATGATGACTATATCATTTTTAAGATGAAATGCAGCAAAATATGTTTATTATATTATACAGATAAAACTTTAACTTCATTTAAATAATCTGTCGCTGCGCTAGCAAGGATCTGGTGCTCCGTTCACGGATTTTTCCTGCCTCGCGCTGTATTCTTGCTGGGTCTGACGCGACATTGAATGTATAGAATAATTAAACATTTACTACGAAGATATTTCAATGTTCCTTAAAAGTTTTGAAGAATTGCCGTTCTAAGCTTACAGATGGCTTAACATCTATTACAGAGCTGATTGTGTGGCAATTGGGTGTTTGGAGAAAGAAAAGTAAGGATAGGAATTGGGGGTTATCACGTTTGAAAGAGACAGTACTGCTACAATAAAGCATTTCATTGGAGGTCGCGCATGACGCAGCAAGCATTTTGCGTGAGACATGAACAATCACTGCACCACCGTGTTCCCATGTTTAATAACATGCTTTAACTCCTATCATCATGAAAATGATATCACGTATATATCTCAGTATTTTAAATATTCAGAGAGCTGTAATATTACGAATGTAAAGCCCAGATGCAAGTAGTGATTCACACACATAGAGCACATAGAAGATCAAATACAAAACAAAGCATTTAACATGCTACTTTAGTTAAGATGGGATTTCAGAAACTAGTAAATTAAACGATTTTAAGATTAAGTTTATGATGTTCTACTTTAATGACAAAATAAACTACATGATTAAAGTGGAAATTTCGAGATTAAAGTTGAGATTTCGTGCTTTTTTCGCCACTGTGTGCCTTTTTTTTTCTTTGTACCCTAATAAGCTTTCATATGACACTCAGATGGTGAGCTACAACTCGACTTTTCACAGCGACTTTGATATCTGACAACTTCTTTGTTATTTCGGGCACTGTGCGACTTTGTGAACTTTAGCTTTCGAGTTTCTCCGACACGCTATGTCAATCAACTTCCTTTTGTTGTTTATACCACTGTTTAAACCAACAAATAATAAGTTTGTCCTTGCCTCCACTTGGTATTCGCTGAAATTCTTCTGTTTTCCCCTGTGCTTTTGCCATTGTCTTTTCACAGAAGGCTGAGCTTAAGGGCTATTTATATTGATTTGCATATTCAAAGAGGCGTAATTCTGGGAGGAGCTGGGGCGGGACAGCAGGCGCGTGCATGTGCGTTACTTTTCACGCTGACTGGGATTTATGAAGCGGAAGAATGTGGAAGTTGCCGTTCGCACAGATTTATGCATCTGGCTTTTTTTGTGCGTAAGCACATTTCCGCTTTTGTCCGTACGCCATGTTATAGTGTTAATTCTACGCATGGCGTTATACATGAGGCCCTTGGAAGGGCACCTAATAAATTAGCCACCAAGTTATATCTTTGTAGCGTACATTATAATATAGCTTGGTACTTCTATTACACATCTTATATAGTCTCTTTTCAATTTTAAGATTTCCAATCATTTTAGAGGGGTCTAGAAGAGTAAAGCTACAGTAAAACCATTCATGTACATTTAAATCTCACCTAACTACATTATTAGCTTGGTGAAATTCATTGTAATGCAGCTTATTAGAAAGCACACTATAATACAATAAAGAATATTAAATTGATTAAATGTATTTATACCTAAAGCTAAACTCACTCATTCACATTGTAATACTAGCAGTATTAATTTCATAAGACACTAGGCCACAGTTATGGTGCTGTCATTTAATCGGCTGTACAGAAGTACTGTGTAACTAAGTGCATTTCTGTATACAATATTTGTAGTTTTTGCACTCAATATTTGTAGTTTTTTTTTTTTTATTTAAATACCAAGGGTTAATATTATGGCAGTGTGGTGTAGTGGTTAAGGCTTTCAACCTTGGACTATAAATCCTCAGATTGTGGATTCAAATCCTGCTACTAACACTATAGGACCATGAGCAGGTTGGTTCACTTGCATGTGATCCAATTGTAAAAAACAAAAGAAATATAACTAATTGTATCTCAAATGTTGTAAACCTTGGATAAAGGCACCAGTCAAATAATAAGTAATAATATTATTAGGTAACTGGTTAATCTTGAACATGCTGTATACAATTGTCCATTAGTAATTTTACTTTTTCCTAGTGAATTGGCTTTTGTTGATGATCATTGTAAAACGTAATTTACAGGAAAGTATATTCCTTGAATTGAAATGGGAGATTAGTAGGAATAATGTGACATCCAAGTTTATTTTACCATTATTGGATGTTTATGATTTTCATTTGTTTACAAAATTCAATCAAGTACTAAGTGCTTGTACCCTAAAGTGTTACAGTGATGTATTACTATGAAAAGCAAGGAGTTTAGTGCAGTAGCTTTGAGCATTGCAATGCAACTTCTGTGGCTTCCCCATTATAAATTCAAGCACCACAATCTAAGACCGATACTGGAATTTTGCACAATTTGTGTTCCCTGATTGAAGAGCCAGCGTTTTGGGTGGGAGGGTTGAGGAGCAGAAGGGAGTCACTTCCAGTGTCTTGACCAGGGGTGCTGGAGGTCAATAGACAGGAACAGACAACCAAGTTGAGAGCTAGTACAAATCTAGCAGTGCCGGCAGCGGACAGCAAAAAATGGCACTTGCTAACTACTGAGCCTTGCTGAACTTTTTCTTTCCAATTCACAATGTTATCATATTTAATTTTTCCTGTTAAGGGCACCCCCTGTCTTCAGTCGTTCAGTATTAGTTGGTGGTGCTATTTGTGTGGCCAGTCAATTGCTTCTGCTCCGTCCTTTATTTGCATAAATCCCCTGTTAGTGTAGCACAGAGCATTTACATTAGCATACTAATAATAAATATAAAAAATAATCTACAAAAAACTCACATTGGCTATTTTTTTTTTTACTTTCTTTCTACAACATCACCAAATTTCATTCAAATCAGTCAAAGCATTTTGTGAGATTCTGGTGTATTTAGTTTTTCTGTGGGTTTGGTTTACCTCCAAATATTAACATCGAAATGTCCTTTCTTAACAGTATTTAGTGCCCCAGATGTACAATTTGGCCAAATTTCATCATTCAAATAAACAGGAAACTGTGCTTTTTCTAGGTGAGACAGTGGAGCCACTTTTTTTATATAACTTGTTCACATATTTATGCTTTTGTATCAGATAAAATAGCTTAAATATACAGAAAAACAATAATTTTGTCTTTTCTATCTCAGAACTTATGAAGACATGTAATAGACGCCAGTTCCAACTTGAGATATATATTAAAAAAAAAAAGACTTCAGATATATAATTATATCATTGAACATACCATTCTTCTGGACGTGGGTAGACTGTGTGTCTGAGGGCATTATCAGGATCATACTCAAATGAGACTCCTGCCGTTGGATTCCATTTCGCATGTTCTTTGCCAAATCCCTTCTTAGCATAAGCTCTTAGTCTTAGTTCTTGGCCTTTTCGCAGTTTTACTATCAGAATGTCTTAGAAAGGAAGAAGAACAGCAGAATCAAAGCAAGAAAACTATATTTGCATTTAGATACACAACTATCAAATAAATAACGCATTAAAGGTTGTAATATTACTGGTTAAACATTACGCTGACAGGCTCAAAATATCTATAAGTTTAATTCAATTGATAAGAACAAAAATGAAGTTGATCTTTATCATCCAAAACAAATGAAAACAAGCTGACAAGGTACAACTATTATGCTACAAAATAACTTAAACATTTTGTACTCAGCTAGGTAGATTGAGGTGGACATGGATTGTCTGCAAGTTTAATTTAACTGATAATTTAATGAACACAAATGTAGTTGAACTTTATCATCGAAAACAAGCTACTGACAACATACAACTCCTGCACTACAAAATAACTTAAACACTGTACTCAGCCAGGCAGACTGAGGTGGAGATGGATGATTTATACTTGGCCGTAGTATAAATTTTCTTTTTTTGCAGTTTAAATCTCACAATAACATTCTTATATAAAATACTGTAATCGTTTACAATTGTTATGTGCTTAATATAAAATGAATGCATATATTAAAAATATAAATCTGTTTTAACCGATCTGTAACCCTGTAATGGAAAATGAGGATTAGGAAAATGAATAGGTGGAGCTGTGGCATTTTAAAAAAAAAAAACCCTTTAGCTATGTAAATTAAAACTGAGGGAAATACAATGGTCAGCTATGCTATATACAGCGCCTGGGTTCACTTCCTGTAAACTGTCTTTCAGTTTACATATCCCCTCCTTTTCATACATGGTTCTGTCAAGGTAGTCTGATGTTCTTCCACTTCAGTATGTATGCTAGATTATTTCCATTCCATTATAAACTGACACTTTGTCCAAAGTTGGTTCATACCTTTAAGTAGGCCAGGTCATTTGACATCTCTGAATTTGTTATGCGTGGACACCAGTGGGTGTGAAATACAAGAAGTTCTATTATTCAAATCATGAAAGCAGTTTTGGGTAGAAATACCAGATATAAAAAAGGGCACTCTGTATTTTAGTCTTACTTTAATCCTTTTATTTAGATACAAATTGCATTATTATACTACAAAGATACCAATGCGTATTTTTAGCAAAGTCAACCCTAATACATTAATATTGAACTCTGGAAAAAAAATCCTTAACTTGCACAATTAAATAATAAAAAAAAACAGTCTTATGTGTATGTATGTTAATGAATTAAACAGACCAATTTGCAGTTTATTCTTATTACTCTTAAATCCAACATGCATATTAAGGCATTTGACCAATTTCATAACCTTATAATCATACATGACATTTAAAGGTTAACTGAACACACCCCATGAAATTAACAGACAGGACTGAATTCATTTATTTTGTACCACTCACCCTGTATTACTTCCATTATATAATATGGCTGTTACATCAGCAGCAGAGGCTCTGCTCTTCTGCAAACAAACTTTACATTGAGAGTGCTCTTTTTTGCTTCAGTTCAATTTTCCTGACCTGGTATACCGAATGACAAGAGTGCATAGAAAGCACAGGGAAATGCATAAAGAAGTTATATTTTCTTATATTTAATCTCTGTACCTTGTTGATATTTGGTGGTATTTAAACCTAAAGATATCACGGCAATGTGTTTCTTTTTGCATAATTATTAAAAAATGACACCATCCAAATAAGAAACTTTCCAGGCCACCTATCCATTTTTAACTTAAAGACAGAACTGAAAAAGGCTGAAAACAGATTAACCTTTTACTTAGAGTTTTAACATAGCCTACTTACTACATCTCATAAAGCCAGCTTCATTATTTCTACCTTAAAGGATATTCCCATTGTCTCTTCAGAACAACAGTGGACATACCTGTTATGTCAAATGGTGTTTTTTCCGCAGAAAATCAGGATGAATTTAATTTCCTTGCTTTCTATCATATGGCGCCTAAGAATTTCACAGCAATCGATAATCTATTCAACATATAGATGTGAGGTTACGACTTGAATAATTACTGAAGAACAAAATCATCTGGAGATTTTTTTACTTCTAAATTGGGCCTAGTGTGTGCTTGGTGTGTGGGTGTGTTTGTGTGTGTCCTGCGGTGGGTTGGCACCCTGCTCGGGATTGGTTCCTGCCTTGTGTTGGCTGGGATTGGCTCCAGCAGATCCCCGTGACCCTGTGTTCGGATTCAGCGGGTTAGAAAATGGATGGATGGATGGATTTTTTTACTTTAAAATTTTTCTATTCTTTCTCGTCTTTCTGCACTTAGAGTTAATCAGCTTATGTGTGTCAACATTGTATTTAAGTGAAACTGTATATTAGCAAGAAAACAGCTTAAGAAGCAACTCTTACCATCCTGTTCTACATAATCATTGGGATCATTATCTCTACTCCTGGATGTTACCTAGGAAAATCAAAAATTTTGATTATAAATTACAAAAAATGTAAAGAAAAAAAACTTTCAAGGTTTTCAAATCAAATTTAACAGCTTTTATGTTTAGGCATCATGAAGTTGTAATTATGAAACACAATTTTTATACATGAAGCAAATGTACTAAACATTCTTCTTGAAAGGAACTAGAGTAAACCATTTTATTTTTACATTAATACATGTAACCCTGTTGACATTATGTTCTTCTTTTTAACATACTTGCTGACTGCTTGGGTTAGTATTGAAATGTCACACCACTAATAATCTGAAATTAATTACTTAAACATAAGATTTTATTGTACCATGCAAAAAAGATATCTGTCAAAAAAGAATGCACTCATAAGTAATTATACTAAGCAGAAACCTATTCTGATATTTTGGGTAAGTGCATCTGGTTTCTGAAAATTATTCTGGAAATGTATGGACAGTACTGCACAAAATATTACTGAACAAATATGAAGAATACAGACAAACAAAAATCTGCAAGACTAAACTAGGAAAATAGTGTGAATACATCAGTGAGGTCTCAGTTTTTGCTCAACTTTCATGAAAGTAATCGATCTAAAAATTCATGGATAGAACCTAAAGTTGCAATTTTCTTTAAACATTTTTACAATCACCAAAATCAAAATTTCTGTTAGTTGATTTCAAAATAAAAACTGTTATGTCTGCATAGAAAGACACCTATAGATTTATGGGGTCATAATTGTCACATGTACATCATTACTTATCTGTGTTTATATTTCAGTAGTAGAATGTGGTAAGAAATTGCTTACAGGAATCACTCTGGGGTTATTAGAAAGGAGGTCACGTGACGTAACATGACGAGTTTGATCTTCTGTACACCGAACATCCAAAGTGAGTTCTACAGCACATTCTTGGCAAAACTCATCACATGTGCAGTCCTTAAAACAAAAAACATACCACACAAAGGAATCTATCTTATGTAATCAGATTAAAGGCCTTAATAAGTTCATAATTTAAACAGAAAAATGCAAACTTCATATAATATTAAAAAGTGAACAAATACAAGTAATTTCTATTTAATTTGAATATTAATAAACTTAAGTGTTGACTCTTTAAAATGCAACTTAACAGTGTTGCACTTAAAAGATAAACTGGGCATTTTTCCAAGTTATTTTTAATAATCACAGTATACTTTAATTTGCTACTGGAAATTGTGTTCTAACATGGATATACCAAACATATTCTTCAATGACATAAAAGCAGTAAGAAAAAAACCCAGCTTACTCTAGAATACTGCATCTTGTCCACAATATCATCACTGGTTAAAGGAATAAGTCCTACAACAAAAAAGAATTAATATTAATGACTTTATTTATATTAGAAAGAACAAATGTGCAAATAAACATTATACTGCATTATAAAATTAATATTCTCCTATTTTACAGTATTCCTGCGGTGGGTTGGCACCCTGCCCGGGATTGGTTCCTGCCTTGTGCCCTGTGTTGGCTGGGATTGGCTCCAGCAGACCCCCGTGACCCTGTGTTCGGATTCAGCGGGTTGGAAAATGGATGGATGGATGGATATTTTACAGTATCTAAAAGTACAGTTGTGGCATTATGTTTCATGAACACATTAAGTATAACCCACCGATAACTGTTTCCTTCAAAGACAATTACTGTGTAGTTTTACACCACAGGACAATAGTGATTTATAAAGAGATACAGTTGTGCTTGAGAGTTTGTGAACCCTTTAGAATTTTCTATATTTCTGCATAAATATGACCTAAAACATCATCAGGTTTTCACTCACGTCCTAAAAGTAGATAAAGAGAAACCAGTTAAACAAATGAGTCAAAAATATTACACTCGGGTCATTTATTTATTAAGGAACATGATCGAATATTACGTATTTGTGAGTGACAAAAGTATGTGAACCTTTGCTTTCAGTATTTAGTGTGACACCCCCTTTGCAGCAATAACTGCAACTAAACATTTCTGGTAACTGTTGATCAGTCCTGCACACCGGCTTGGAGGAATTTTAGCCCATTCCTCCGTACATAACAGCTTCAACTCTGGGATGTTGGTGGGTTTCCTCACATTAACTGCTCGCTTCAGGTCCTTCCACAACATTTCGATTGGATTAAGGTCAGGACTTTGACTTGGCCATTCCAAAACATTAACTTTATTCTTCTTTAACCATTCTTTGGTAGAACGACTTGTGTGCTTAGGGTCGTTGTCTTGCTGCATGACCCACCTTCTCTTGAGATTCAGTTCATGGACAGATGTCCTGATATTTTCCTTCAGAATTTTCTGATATAATTCAGAATTCATTGTTCCATCAATGCAGGCAAGCCATCCTGGCCCAGATGCAGCAAAACAGGCCCAAATCATGATACTACCACCACCATGTTTCACAGATGGGATAAGGTTCTTATGCTGGAATGCAGTGTTTTCCTTTCTCCAAATGTAACGCTTTTCATTTAAACCAAAAAGTTCTATTTTGGTCTCATCTGTCTACAAAACATTCTTCCAATAGCCTTCTGGTTTGTCCACGTGATCTTTACCAAACTGCAGACGAGCAGCAATGTTTTTTTTTGGTGAGCGGTGGCTTTCTCCTTGCAACCCTGCCATGCACACCATTGTTGTTCAGTGTTCTCCTGATTGTGGACTCATGAACATGAACATTAGCCAATGTGAGAGAGGCCTTCAGTTGCTTAGAAGTTACCCTGGGGTCCTTTGTGACCTTGCCGACTATTACACGCCTTGCTCTTGGAGTGATCTTTGTTGGTCGACCACTCCTAGGGAGGGTAACAATGGTCTTGAATTTCCTCCATTTGTACACAATCTGTCTGACTGTGGATTGGTGGAGTCCAAACTCTAGAGATGGTTTTGTAACCTTTTCCATCCTGATGAGCATGAACAACTCTTTTTCTGAGATCCTCAGAAATCTCCTTTGTTCGTACCATGATACACTTCCACAAACATGTGTTGTGAAGAGCAGACTTTGATAGATCCAGGTTCTTTAAATAACACAGGGTGCCCACTCACACCTGATTGTCATCCCATTGATTGAAAACACCTGACTCTAATTTCACCTTCAAACTACCTGCTAATCCTAGAAGTTCACATACTGTACTTTTGCCACTCACAAATATGTAATATTTGATCACTTTCCTCAATAAATAAATGACCAAGTATAATATTTTTGTCTTATTTGTTTAACTGGTTTCTCTTTATTTACTTTTAGGACTTGAGTGAAAATCTGATGATGTTTTAGGTCATTTTTATGCAGAAATATAGAATATTCTAAAGGGTTCACAAACTTTCAAGCACAACTGTAGAACATAAATCAGACACTCTGTGCTAATGCATTCTGAACTAATAAGAAAGTGGTAGGCAAGTGAACAAAACAACAGATGTGGCCTCTTTCAAAAACAAATATCTTATATATGTTACGTATATCATTTACTGTGAAAACACTATCTGTAGATACACCATATATATTAAATTGAAAAAAAAATTCATATTACTGTAACCTAAAAACTCAAACACACTTCATATCCTCAGATGTATCTAGGAAATGAACTTAAATATGGCACACAGGTAAACATGATATACTAACAAATAGACAAGATGTAGTAAATGGTTGGGGTGGGGGGGATCACTGCAATATACTGTAATGTTTTATGTATTTAGGCAGTCATTCTCCAGATCATATTGTGATCATATGCTTAATACTGCAGATGAACAAGCTGTTTACACCATAACAAAACATGTTTTTCCTCATTTATAACAAAGGTGTAAAGATCAGACTAACTGGCAACTTTGTGATCACATGATAAGGACATATGTGTGTAAGCGAGTGTTACTTGCAATAAGCCTGATCTGGGACTAGTTGCTGTCTTGTGCCTAGTGCTGCTAGGATAGCTTCCAGTAACTTTCAATTTGGATTAGTAGGTCAGAGTATAGGTGGAAGTATGTTCCCTGAAACATCATACAGGGCAATAAAGCTTAAGAAAAGTTTAAGAAAACATCAAAAATGTATTATAAGTAAAGCAGGTAAAATTAATCAAAAATAGCAATAGCAGGTGTAGGTGTTTCTTATAGAAATATTCTTGAATTCAAATACTCCAGACATGTGGCAAAGCTTAATTTTAGAGGGCAGAACTTGCATTAAGGTGCTGCTGCAAGGTTGAAATAAAATGAATAAGGGGAATGTATTTTGTTAATTTTAATGGGCTTATAATAAACCACAGTTTTCTTAAGTGGTCCTTGTTGAAAGTACCCCAGTGAGCAAAGACCTTTGGACAACAGATTGTTAATTAGTGAACCTTAATTACATTTCTCTGTATTGTTCGCTATACAAGCTGTAAAATAAACATAAAAGATTTGGTTTAAAAGAACTGCAACAAACACTTTTTGTGTGTGTGTTTGTGTGTGTGTGTGTACTGCATCCACCTAAGTTCTAATTTTTAATTGCATTACTAACAGAACTGCACAACTGAAAATACTGTTATAGTAAGCAAGGAAAACATGACTTTCAGAGTAAGGCAGTTATAATCAGTAACTGTGGTGACATGTTGATTGTTGACTAGCTTACACAAGAAGTAATTTTACAGTTCTCTGTAAATGTGACAATTATGACCCTATAAACAGATATGTCTTTTCATTATTTAAATTCACCTTCACTGGTATGGAGTAATTAGAAACCACTGCCTTTCCCGGCAACCAGTACATATATATATTTTTTTTTGTACTGTGAGCTATCTTTTGTATTACTAATGACTTGTCAAGCTGTAGGAGGAGTGTTCAAATTGATTTCTGGTCACTTAATTTTACTTTCCAGTATTGTGGTTTTTACTTAAATGTATATAACAAGCCTAAGAATTATTTTCTTTTTAGGATTGATTAAGGACGAGTCCACTCCATTTCAAAAATAAAATTAACTCAGAAGTGCTCAAAGTATTTTTACAAAAAGGAATAATGAAACATACCTACCCAATACTTTCTTTTATTGGGTGAAACACATTTCCCAGTGCTAAGACTTACCAAATATTTGAGATGCTTTGTTTTTCTATCTGACATATGAATAGGTCATTACATACATTCCTCAAAGATAAATCAATGAATAAGTTAAGAGCATAAACAGTTTCATATGTGAATAAAAAAGAAAATTTTAAGACCAACACATACACGCTATGGAAACATTTTTGTACATGATGGTGTGTGCTTACCAACTCTGTGAGCAATAAATTCATCATGAAGAACTGATGAGTTTGCATCAATCTGGACCCAATCAATTGCTGAAATGAAAAAGCAACATCTGAGATTTTGTTTTCAGATGACAAGGACAGAAGTGATTTTCTCTTTTGTTCTTATTAAGCATTATATATAAAAAAACATTGTTCTAGCATTATTAACATTATAACAGTAAACATGTACATTCCATTTAGTAAAAGGTTAAAATAAAATGAATCTATAAAATCATTTATTATAAAGTTGAACTCACTAGGCTTCCTAAACATATAATTCTGTTTATATTTTTGTTCATTTGGATCTTGAATGTAAATATTATATTGGAACGTTTACGTTTCTAGGATACTAATTATATATAGAGACTTATCAAGCAAACTTACAACTGCAATCAAAGCAAAATGTGTGCCCATAAAATATTGGTTAAAGGTTGTGCAAACTTCAGCATACCAGGCACTAGATGTTTTTAGCCTGAATGATCTTTTTTCTTAATGTGATCTTAAATATTACCAGTCACAAGATCTTAGTAATGGTTGCTTTAGCTTTACATCATCATAAGATAAGTTTCAATAAAGGTGTGCAGATTTATGTAACCTACAGTGTATGTGTGTATTAAAGTACTGTATATACCTACATACATATATTAAAAGATGGATACTGTTTTAGTCTTACAGATTCTGAAAAAAAGTTACTCAAAGTTATTTGAACAACTCAATAGGTTGGATTGTGTTAGTATCAGCTGTATAGTGTCTTGCCTAAAAAGATGTACAGTATGTACATATTACATACATCTTCATAAAAGCCATTTTTCAAATCATGGTATTGTCACTTTAAAATGTAAAAGTACCAAAACATGAGGTTAAATGTGGCTCATATGTTTTCTCTTCTACAAGATTATTAAACGTGCAACTCTGGATCCACTTTTTCAAATGTATTTACAGCATGTACACTTTTTATATTTAAAGGTTTTAACTTTTACCATTATTTCCAGGCATTCATATACAGAAAAATATGCAATCAACAGTAACAGGTTTAGAAAAGTTAAGATGTACAAATGAGGCTACATATAGTTGTGTATACATAAGGCTTTCAGCTGAATGGTTGCTCACAAAATGAAAAAGAAAAATAACATTTCTATATTAATGATTTGCTGCTAGCTCCCTCAGAAGAGTACATTTGATACTGTTGTTTTTGCTTTCGTTGTAAAACGTATCATACAGTACAATATACTAAAAATCCTTCAGTATGTGATGTATTTAGTATTTTATGAAAACCTATATACTAGGGGGAAATGAGAAGCATGGAGAAAGAAGATGAATATATGAATGCCATTGGGCCATGAAAAACTTTACATATTTAACGTTGTCTTCATTTATATCAACAGTCAAAATTCTGCACAAGATTATACATCTGATTTGCCAGTTTAGCTACTAAAACATTCTGGTTTTAAAATATTTTGTTCGTTTTACTATAATAATATTATGTGAGATCGTGAACAACATAAAAGATGCCTTCATGCAAAAATGCCTGTCCATCATAAAACAGATTTAAGACTAAACTAAATAAATGTTTACATTTTCTTGTTTCATAATCCATCTTTGTTTCCTGATAAAATACTTTATTAATTTTTTTGAAAATCAGCACTTACACGTTTCTCTTTAATAGCATGGGCATAGTTCTATCCAGTAGTTTTTCTAGGTACTATCAAAAAAAGGATCGGCTACAATATAAAAATTTGCAAAAAGACTGGATATTGGTGCCATGATTGATTTAAACAATAACCCATACTTATTCAGCCCTTCGAGCATTACGAACAACAGAATTAAAAAAGGATAAATAAATCAATGAAAATACAAAGCAGCATTATCAAGATGCTTACCTATCGTTGGTACTTCAGACATAAAGACTCTGCGTATAGAGTTGGCCACCCTGAAACAATAAAATAAGTTAATGTACAATACCGTGTATCACGCGAGCATCTTAAATTATTAGAGATGAAGAGAATTTGGTGACAAGACCACCTGCATATGCCGATAACGTTCAGCTTCGTCGAGCACATATTTTCAACAGAACTGCACTAATGAAATTCATAATCCAACTTACGCCAAATCAGTATTCTCGATCACAAACTTCACATTCTCATCTGTCAATTCCGTAATTTTTACCGTTGGCTGGTTAGCATACGGCATGATACAATTCTTAACAATGAACTAAACCGTGCAGAACTCGCGGGTCAAGTTATTTTTCTTTCTTTATTTTCGTTATTGCAAATACTAATTTTGCGCTTCCCTGTTATTACTGCCATCTACCGTCTGGAGGCTGAATATCTCATTACCTGTTCAGAAAACTAACGGACAATTGTGAGAAAGGAAACAAAAGTTTGGAACTGTCGCTCTGCAGCCGCATTCTCTTGGGTAAATTCACACTTCTCACTTTTACGTTCTACCAAAGGTAAATGAATTCATATATCTGGAAAACTGTAATGAATGTATTTTATAAGGTTTCGGTAGGATGATCTGATTTTCGAAATCCAAAACTGGGACAATGGAGTATCATGTATTCTATGTTTGCGTGCTAACTCGTGCCCACGCATAATCTCCATTCTCATTTGTTTAATGCTTACTTTGTCTCCTCATCATCAGACAGCGATCAGTGTAGGGAAAAAAACACATTTTCAAAAGTAAGAACATATGCTTCTACATCAAATCACTAGACATTTTTGAAACTGAATTTTTATATTTCATCCATGTTCCTTTAAATATCTCAGGGCATTCAGTACATTTCATTAATGGACAAACTGCTTTTTGGAGATCACACTGCCAAAACATATTGCATAAACATTCAGGGACAAACATGGTGCATTTCATTTTGCATAAACCTCGACTGGGCGGCACGGTGGCGCAGTGGGTAGCGCTGCTGCCTCGCAGTTGGGACACCTGGGGACCCGTGTCTGCGTGGGTTTCCTCCGGGCGCTCTGGTTTCCTCCCACATTCCAAAGACATGCAGGTTAGGTGGATTGGCGATTCTAAATTGGATTCTTAATGGATGGATAAACCTCGACTATTGCAAGTCCAGAGCATTTTTTTAAGGTCCGTATTTAACGTGAATGCGCTATTATATGCATTAATTTATATCTTTCTGTAAACATTAGGTTCATTTGTTAGCCTAGTTTACTGACATGGTGTGCTAGAATATTCGCCTGAAGAATGAATGCTCTTCAGTAGCATTTTGTGGATGGGAAGTGGACAGGTGGTCATCAATGTCTGACTTTCCTCAACACATGACAAAAAAAGTGCTTTTGCAATTAAGTAGACAACGCTATAGGTATTGGTATGAGAAAAGGGAAGTTACTGCAGCCCCTGATTAAAAATGCATTTTCTCTTTGGCATGGTTAATTTGTGAGATTAACAGCATGGGTTGGCATCCTTGTTTCTGTATTTTTTTCCTGCAAGATGGGAACACTTTAAGGCTAAATCCAAACTGGCTGGGAACCATAAACCTAACGTAAATTACCATTTAAGGTTGACAACTGTGATTAACAGCTGTATGAAGCATAAATGGTGTTGCTTTCCTTTTGTGTGATTGGGGGTTTGATGTCTCCTTCTGCTGAATAATGTTTGCTGCACAATAAAACTTTGTTTGATGGGCAACCTTTTAAAACCAGGATATACTGTTCCATTTTAGTAATTTTTTGGGACACCGGGATGCATAGCCTGAAATTGGGACTGTCCCAGATTGACTGGGCACCACGGGTTTAGGTGACTGCTGGCTTGTTTGTAAGAGTGAATCAATAAAATTGGTAACTGAACCATACTCTAGACAAGGTATAAAAAACTTTGAGCAAAATTTTTATCACAAAGCAACAATGAAGGTCATATGAGGAGGCAAAGGTGATAGGTAAACTATAAACCATTGTCCCACATATGGAATATGTTTCCATATAGACACTGATAAATACACACAAGGTTGTTTTGCCACACCTTCTGGGCACTCCTTTTCCGACGAAGCAGCTGCCCAGGAACTTGATAGAGTCTGGTCCAATGGTGAAGAGGAGGAGGCGGTGCCATTCTCGAAGAAGCATTGCCTCTGACTTGCCGCAGTTGGCCTTTGCCCCTGAAGCTCATCCAAAGTCTTCTTGGGTCTCTGCCTGTGCCGTCATCAATCACTGATCTGCGCAGATCATGATGATGTCGTCCATGTAGAGTGAGTTTCCAGATTCAAATCGCGATGTATAAAACCTAAACTTGGCATAAAGCCACCCACATTTCCACGGTACCTCATACCTATCTATCTATCTATCTATCTACCCTGTCGTACACAAGTTCTTCGCTCGGTTTTGCAGACTGGCGGCACCCAGCGTCAAAGCAGTGCTACTGTTCTTGTGTGGTTTCCATTTTTTTTTCAGATCCATGTCCCTAATGCAGCTTTATAAATACACTGAAATTAACCACATATTGTTTATTAGTTTAATGCATCTGATTGTAATTAACCAGTAACAATATAATGGATCACGGAATGGTCAAACTATTCCAAATACCATAACTGCTTTAACGTTGTTACTCTCACTGCACCTTCTTCTTCTTCTTTCAGCTGCTCCCGTTAGAGGTTGCCACAGCAGATCATCTTTTTCCATATTACTCTCACTGCACCCCTCGGAGCAGCTGATTGGAAAGAGAATTATCGGTATACAGCATCAAGCACACGCTGCCTCAGCCATGCTTCTTATTTGAACTGATTCTCACACGGCAAACGCTTCAAAACCTTTCCTGTACGGACCTCGCGGTTCAGAAAGAGTTTCATCCCAAGAGCTCTAAATGCACTCAATCAGTCCATCAAGTGCTCCTTGTAGAACTGTTTGGACTTATAAGTACAATCACCTCACTGTAAACTTGCACTACAGTTATAATATTGCACAACCTGAGCCACTTTATAAAGCAAGTATTTATATATGATGATGATATCATTTTTAAGATGAAATGCAGCAAAATATGTTTATTATATTATACAGATAAAAACACTGTATGCTTCACTGGGACAGGCATGAACGATAGAATATTTAAACATGTACTATGAAGATATTTCAATGTTCCTTAAACGTTTTGAAGAATCGGCGTTATAAACTTACAGATGGCTTAACGTCTATTACAGAGCTGATTGTGTGGCGATCGGTTACTTGGAGAAAGAAAAGGAAGGATAGGAATTGGAGGTTAGTACGTTTGAAAGAGACAGTACTGCAGGGGCAGCCTTAGGCATGTGCAAACTGTGCATCTGCACAGGGCCGCCAAATCCCAGGGGCCGCCATGCCAATATATACTGAATATAAAACAGAAAGAGAAAATAATGACACAGCTAAAAACGCAGCGGCAAATTTCGGCAAAAGTTAAACGCTTGTGTCATGAGCACGAGGCGGCTATGCAGTGTCAGCAACGGACGTGGCCATCCGCCGTGCATAAGATACCATATTGACATTGGCGGGTGAAGGGGCCACCGATTCTTTCTCTGCCCAGGGCCGCCACGAGCCTATAGCCGCCCCGGAGTACTGCTGCAATAAATTATTTCATCGAAGGTCGTGCACAATCACTGTGCCACCGTGTTCCCATGTTTAATAACGTGCTTTAACTCCTATCATCATGAAAATTATATCACATATACATCTCAGTATTTTAGTTATTCAGAGAGCTGTAATATCATGAACGTAATGGATTCTGTGTCCTGTCGGAGGAAGAGAAAGCCGGTTTAAGAAGCACATAATGATTCATACACATAGACCACATAGAAGAACACATACAAAACAAAGCATTTAACGTGCTACTTTAATTACGATGTGATTTGAGAAACTGGTTAATTAAACGATTTTAAGATTAAGTTTACGATGTTCTACTTTAATGACAAAATAAACTATGTAATTCAAGTGGAAATTTCGAGATTGAAGTTGACATTTCGTGCTTTTTCCCCACTGTGTGCCTTTTTTTTCTCTGTACCCTAATAAGCTTTCATGTGACACTCAGATGGTGGGCTATGTCTTGCCTTTTCACGGCGACTTTGATATCTGACAACTTCTTTTTTATTTCGGGCACCGTGCACCTTTGTGAACTTGAGCTTTCGAGTTTCTCCGACACGTTGTCAGTCGATGAGCTTCCTTTTGTTGTTTATATCACTGTTTACACCAACAAATAGTAAGTTTTTCCTTGCGTCCACTTGGTATTCGCTGAAATTCTTCCATTTTCCCTCTTGCTTTTCCCATTGTCTTTTCACAGAATGCTGAACTTCAGGGCTATTTATATTGCTTTACATATTCAAAGAGGCGTAATTCTGGGAGGAGTTGGGGTGGCACAGCAGGCGTGTGCCCAAGCGTTACTTTTCACGCTGATCGGGATTTATGTAGCAGAAGAATGTGGAAGTTTGCATACACACAGATTCCTGCATCTGGATTTTTCTGTGCGTAAGCACATTTTGGCTTTTGTGCTTACGTCATGTTATAGTACGAATTCTACGCATGGCATTATGCATGAGGCCCCTGGTGCGTTGATCTCTCTGATCTCTGGCCTTTGTCTGATGCATTCTGTGAGGATTTCTATACAACATATGAGAAAAGCGCTATATAAATGCAAAGAATTATTATTATTATTATTCAGGAGGGTGATGGGACGCCTATTTCTCAGGTTGCATCTCTCTCCCTTTTGTTTGTACAGGACAGTGATCATTCCTTCTCTCAATAATGGAGGCATCCCGCCCTCAGCCAGCATCTCCTGGTACAGTTCCAACAGGTCCAAGCTGATGAGGTACCAAAGCGTGATGTAGAGATCAGCTGGTATTCTTTCACATCCTGGGGTCCTGCCTGGTCTGAAGGATCTGGCGGCGAAGTGCAGCTCCCCCAGTGTGAAGGGTGCATTTAAGACTGACTTATCTGCAGGGTCCAGGGTTTTGTTAATACTAGGAATCAGTTGGTTGCGTCTGCTTCAGTCGACTTTGGGAAGTAGAGGCTGCTGTAGTAGTCTTGGACCACTCCCATCACGGCTTCCTTCCTGGTCCTTTTGATGCCTTACTAATCTTGCAGCACTCACAGACATTGTTGCTTACCAGGAGGGCTCTCAGAACACAGCATACCATATGAGGTTCTTCTGCTGTATCAAACAAACTCAGGTGTGCTGGATCTTCTTGGCCAGTACTGTCCTGAAACTACAGAAAAGGTTAGCAGATTAGGAGTTCCAAGGTGCATAAGTCCTAAAAATCACTTCCAAAAATGCCAAGTAAAGGGGAATATTTCAACAATCCCCGGGCTGATAAAAAGGTAAACGCAAAATCTTTATTAAAAATAAAAAGGTTTATTTTTCACAAAATGCACTGTCACCCAGTGAAGTTCTGTAGCACAAAAAAAAAGACATTAAGGATTTGCTTGAAACAAAATGTAATCCAAGCATACAAGTCCCAGAATGGAGTATCAAGAATAGTCAAAATAGAGAGCAAAAGGTCACAAATAGCACAAGGCACAGAAAAATCACTATAACTCTCACCACTCCTAAGTGCATTCAGAATTAACTGCAGGGAACTATTGGAGAACTTCCAGATTTATATGGCAGAGGGCAGTTACTGGCAGTGACTGGCAAATAGCCCCACATCCTGGGGGACCACCCACAAATCCATGGCATTGAAATATGGACATAGACAAAAGTAAAACAAAAATAAACAAAAGCAATACAAATAAAAGAATGAAAAAGAAACAAAGAAGGCATGAAGCAAAGAAATGAATCCTAGCCGGGGAGGAACCCTGCAGAAATATAACATCAGGGAGAATTAACCCAGTCCTTCTTGATGTCAAAAATACTCTTGGTGGTCATGTTGAAGATATTGATAAAAACAAATTAACCTTTATATTGTGCTTTTCTAGCATGTTGCCTGTAAAATGTGTAACATGACCAAAGAGAAACTAGAGTACTTCAAAAAATTGATTGGAGTACCAACTGGGTCACTCTCTTTACTAATAAATCACAAAAAAAGATGGCACAATGGCCCGTACAACATAAAAACAAACAAGCGGCTGCATTGCCTTGAAACTCAGTGTTAACTACAGGGAGCTCTGTATTCAGTGACAGTCAGGTCATTCTGAGACGCCACCTTCTGGGAATGGCTTGTTTTTATAGTGGTGGGACTGGAAGGGGTGGAGCCTTCTCATTCAACATGTAGCTAGGTATTCTCTTTGGGTGGTAGTTCGCCGCTGGAGAAAAAGGAGAGGGTACCATTAGTGTCGGCACCCCCTTTTGTCCTGGAGCAGGACTGCTTACCTCCTCAGAATATGGAAGATACAGTAGCTCCCAGATGTGCATGTGTGACAAATTACATACTTGCTTGATGTGTTCACATACTCTGTTAAAATCATATTAGTTATATTACTTCCTGCCTTTTTTGGATGGAAACTGACTTGGGCTGGTGGGCTGCCAGAAAATCATTTTCAGCCACTTCTTTAGCAATATTAATGGAGCATTTCAAGGCCATGACTCTAATCCGCATTGTGGTGCTTGCAGCATATCAGTATAATTTAACATATCTTTTAAGGATAATAACATAATCTTCTGCCTGATGTGTTTAAGAATAGTCACTGGCCTTTTAACATTCCAATTGAATCATCTGCAACAGACCTTGATTTTTGGGGCTAACCAGTGGGATAGGTAGACACTTTTTTAGTGGATAGTCTCTACCATCTAGAATAAAGATGTTAAAGTCCGATTATGTTCTTATCACAAACTTATATTACCTGAATCTAGCGGATCACTCACCAAGAAGTCAGCTGTTTTTAACAGTTCCATTCTCAACGTGATTTCTGCTGTGGTTCCCCTTGAATAAATGCATCAGGAGTTGAACCAGGCAGAAGTCTACCACATTCAGCAGGGTCACATTAACATCACTGGTGATCTGAATGATTTAATGTTGACATTTCCTATTCACATGCAGTTACTATGTCCAGCAGGAAGCACTAGATCCACGGATGGACCAGGTTCAATGCTGGGTGGGATATGCATGTGAAAGAGTTATTCTTCTTACAGTGTTGCTGCATCAACGTCAAAACAATACAAACAATCATGACACCAGCAATAATTTTATACTGATCTTGTATTTAGATGCTGGGAACCCCCTCCAAAAATAAAGTTAACAGATTTGAACACTGAAGGTAGCTAAGGTGCTGTCCTCATTGCTCTGGCTGCTATCTTCTCCAGATGCTGTCAGGGCCTGCAGAAGTTTAGAGGGTTGAAGGTAAATGGATGGTCGAAATTCAGTAGTCCTGGGGTCGAACAGGTCTTTGATACTGTTTTGTTACAATAAAATAATTGCTGTTTAACTGAGAGTGTCCAAGCTGGAAAATATTTGGAAATGAAGAGTCTGTTTGTTGTTTTTCATGGCAGAGAAGAGTCTGACAGAAAGACAAACAAAGCAGTATAACATAATAATAATTAGAAATGGTATATGTCATAATGATATTTGATATGCAGGTTATATAGTGTAAAGCTTATTGAATACGCAGGCCACAGTGACACATTTAATATTAATTGAACTTCATGGCTACCTTCAGTTGCAAGAAAAGTTGTGTGAATCCTTTAGAATTACCTGGACGTCTGCATTAATTACTCATAAAAATGTAGTTTAATCTTCCACTCAGTCATGATCATAGACAAACACAATCTGCTTTAATAACACACAACTGTATTTCTTCTTGCCAATACTGAATGCATCCATCCATCCATTTTCCAACCCGCTGAATCTGAACACAGGGTCACGGGGGTCTGCTGGAGCCAATCCCAGCCAACACAGGGCACAAGGCAGGGAACCAATCCTGGGCAGGGTGCCAACCCACCGCAGAATACTGAATGCAGTATGGAGAAATTGATGAACTGTGGACAAAGCAAATAATAGCCTTCTCTATAGCAGGCACAATTCAACTGAGAGGAGGCCAAGATATTCCCAATTGTCTGCATGTTCTCTCTGAAACGTTGCTGTTGCAAGGAAGCCAAGTACCGAGAGAACTTGTACTATCTGTGAACTTGCAGCTGCCGACAGAGGTCTGTAAGGATAACTTTTGGCAGCTGAACCTCTGCATAATGTGCCTTCAGTAAAGTCCTTTAGTAGAGGAAGTTAACCAACACTAATTTTTCAAACATTTCTGCCCATACAGTGGTATGTAAAAGTTTGGGCACCCTTGCCTAAACTGTCTGTTACTGGGAGTATTTACAGTAAGTGTACAGAAGATGAAATGATCACCAAAACACGTTATGTCAAGATGACACATTTCTTTAACATTTAAAGCAAGGTTACATTTTTATTTCCATCATTTACAGGTACAAAATACCAAAAAAATGAAAAGGGCCTGAAACAAAAGCTTGTAACACTTTCTTTGGCAAGTATCACAGCTTGTAAATGCTTTTTGTAGCCAGCTAAGAGTCTTTCTCTTCTTACTTTGGTGTATTTTCGCCCAATTGTCCTGGCAAAAGGCTTCTAATTCTGTAAGATTCTTGGGCTGTCCTGCATGCACTGCTGTTTTGGGATCAATCCACAGATTTACAATGATGTTTAGATTGGGGGGCTGTGAGGGCCATGGCAAAACTGTCATCTTGTACCTTTTGAGGTATTCTATTGTAGATTTTGAGGTGTGTTTCGGGTCATTATCTTGTTATAGGACCTATCCTGTTTTTTAACTTGGATGTTTTTTTTTTACAGGTGGTGTGAAGTTTGCTTCTGGAATTTGCTGGTATTTATTTGAATCAGTTCTTCTCTCTTCCAATGACATTTCCTATGCTACTGGCTGCAATACAAGCCCAAAGCCTGATCGATCACCCCCCATGCTTAATAGTTAGACAGGTGTTCTTTTCCTGGAATTCAGCACCCCTTTTTCTCCAAACATACCTTTGCACATTGTGGCCAAAAAGTTCTATTTTGACTTCATCCGTCCACAGGACTTGTTTCCAAAATGCATCAGGTTTGTTTAGATGTTCATTTGCAAATTTCAGGACACAGTAAAGGTTTCCTACTGCTGACTCTACCATGAATTTCATATCTCTTCAGGTGTTGCTGCACAGCAGATCAGTGTACCACCACTCCAGAGTCTGCTAAATCATCCTGAAGGTCTTTTGCAGTCAAATGGGCCTTTTATTTTCCTTTCTAGCAATCCAACAAGCAGTTCTTTCAGAAAGTTTCCTTGGTCTTCCAGACCTCAACTTGACTACCACCATTCCTGTTAACTGCCATTTCTTAATACAGTAAAATACTGATTATCCTTCACTCGATTAACCGTCAGAGTAAAAAAAAATGAAACAAAAACAAAAAAAATCACATGCCAGCGCCTACTACTTACTGTACTACTGCTGCCGTACAGTTCACTACAAGCTCTTCACATTGTAACAACTCTCCCTTCTGCTAGCGCATAGAGTTTTTCCCCAGCATTACGTGTTAGGCAGCATTTTAAAATCACAGTGTCGGTTACATACCTTCAGTTTTAATAGCATTTCGTAACTTTTCTCTTTTATTATAATTAATCTACAAGACATTATATGGTGGACGGCCAAGGCCCTGCCCAGCCGGGATGCCTTCACGCCTGGAGGACCGGGGGAGCCAGCCCATCCAGAGCGTTACCTCCCCTGGATTGCAGCGGTGCCTAGGACTCTTGCAGGGCTTCATGGGAGTTGGAGTTTGGTGCAGCCCTGTTGGGATCCATGGGCGCTGCCAGGGGGTGCTGTAGCTGCTGCTGAGCCCTACAGAGCAGCTCTTCCATCACACTCGGAAGTGCCGCCGGAAATAAGTTATCAAGCACCTGGAGCACTTCTGGAAGCGTTATAAAAGGTGCCAGCAACCACTACTCCAGGAGCCAGAGTTGGGAGGAGGAGGACGAAGCTTTACTAGCCATTATCAATGGTACTATTAGTGAGGGGGTTGTGCCCTCATTTTTTAAACATGCTGCAGTGCGTCCCTGTTTAAAAAAGGCAGAATTAGATGCTGGAGTTTTAGCCAGTTTTCGCCCGATTTCCTAATTGCCATTTCTGGCTAAAATATTAGAAAGAATTATTTCTAATCAATTGGTTGATCACCTTAACTCCAATAATTTATTTGAGATCTACCAATCTGGCTTTAGGCGTTATCATGGTGTTGAGATGGCCCTCCTTAAAATATTCAGTAACATCTCTATTATTACTGACTCAGGTGGCGCTGCAGTCCTTGTCCTCCTGGACCTGTCCGCTGCCTTTCACACTATTGACCATGAGATATTGCTGTTGTGGCTTGAACATCTTGTTGGGATTAAAGGGGCTGCTCTTAACTGGTTCAGGTCATATCTAATTGGTAGACACTTTTCAGTGACTTTAAATTCCTCTTATTCGTCTACTGCTCCTCTTAAATGTGGTGTTCCTCAGGGATCCATTTTGGGTCCTATTTTATTCTCTATATACCTTCACCCTATTGGAGCTTTTTTTAGGAAATTTAACATTACTTTTCATTGCTATGTTGATGATACTCAGGTTTATATTCCCGTCTGCTGCTCTGCAATGAATCAACTGCACAACTGTCTTTTTGAACTAAGATCCTGGATGGCTAATAATTTTCTTGATCTGAATCAAAATAAAACGGAGGTGCTTATAGTGGGTCCATCAGCTAAAGCCCAAATTGGTCTTGGACTTCTCGGCTCTTTCTCTGTCTTTTGCAAACCTCAAGTCCGCAATCTTGGTGTTATCTTTGACAGTAACCTCTCTTTTGAGAAACAGATTAATTCTGTTTCAGAGTTAACTCTGTGTCAAGAGTTGCTTTTTCCAGCTTCATCTATTAGGTAAGATCAAGCCTTTTTTATCTTCTCAGGATCTTGAGAAAGCTACTCATGCTTTTATCTTTTCTCACCTTGATTACTGTAACTTGCTCTATTCTGGGATTAGCAAAAATCTGATATGCAGGTTCCGAACACAGGGTCACCGGGGTCTGCTGGAGCCAATCCCAGGGCAGGAACCAATCCCAGGCAGGGTGCCAACCCACCGCAGGACACACACAAACACACCCACCACACACTAGGGCCAATTTAGAATCACCAATCCACCTAACCTGCATGTCTTTGGACTGTGGGAGGAAACCGGAGCACACAGAGGAAACCCACGCAAACTCCACACAGGGAGGACCCGGGTCTCCTAACTGCGAGGCAGCAGCGCTACCACTGTGCCACCCATGTTGTTTTAAATGTGCTATATAAATAAATTGACATTGAGACTGAAGGAGAAAGAAAGAAAGAGATAAAAGAAGAAGGAAAAGGAAAAAGGATTTATTTAAGGTATGCCTGTGGGAACGAGGAAGGTGTTGCCCACGAGTGAAGAAAAAGAAAATAAAA
Organism: Erpetoichthys calabaricus; assembly: GCF_900747795.2. Classification (NCBI taxonomy): domain Eukaryota; kingdom Metazoa; phylum Chordata; class Cladistia; order Polypteriformes; family Polypteridae; genus Erpetoichthys; species Erpetoichthys calabaricus. The sequence continues at coordinate 92,409,156 of NC_041402.2, read as the reverse complement.
ACACTTGTGGCTTTGAACCTGTGTCCTACATTTGTCTGTGTCAGGGCTGGCCTTTACAATCGCTATGGCTGGTAAACGTAAGCATGTGATGTTGGAATTGTCACAAAAAACAGAATTTATTGAACACTTACAAAACGGCAGAAGTGCTTCAAGTATTACTTCAGTTTATGGAGTAGGAAGAACAACCATAAATGATATAAAGCATGTAATTTTTCTCTTTAAATTCTGTTATTTAATGTTCTGTTAATATATTGTGATGTGTAGGCAGCTTGTAGATGCGCTGTTGGGGAGCAAAATCTGTGTATTGAATGCTGTAAGTAATGGGACTCTGTGAAGGGCTTCTGTTCTGTAAGGGGTGGACACATCTGATATGAGATGAGTGACAGAAGAAGTTAGGAGAAAAAGGAAGGCGCAGCAGAAGGAAGTTTTGAGTAGAGAGACAGGAAACGACAGAAAAGGAATGCGACTGGCATGAGATAAACTGTTTGGTAGGTAAAGCTTTCTTTTATTGTTTTGGAGGTGTGCTCCATAACCCAGATAATGGAGTATAAGACAGGGCATTGCATGTTACAGAACAAAGACTTCAAGTAAAACGTAGAAAACACCAGTACCTCTGAGTTGTGTTTCCTTATTATGCTGGTCGTTACAATCTTCTTCTATAATACACTACCGTGGCTGTTCGTTTGTCTGTCCAGGATTTTAAATCACCTGTAGCTCGCAAACCATTTCACCTATTGGCTTGAAATTTGGTACACATATACTACGTGACGTCTACTACCCGCTTTTGGGGTGATGATTTTATTACTGTTTTTATTTTTATTTTATTTTATTGTTGAATCAACTCTCGGTACTGCGCAGCAGGGCAGCCGTGTGGCGCATGTGTACGGGTGCGGTTCTCATTCCCTACCACCTTTGCTAATCATTCTTGAGGCAGATTGAAGACTAAAGTGCCAGATTAAGTGAAAGAAAACGTACTAAATAATTACAACAAAAAAACTAACAATCAGTTTTAACGCGAAAAGATAAAAGAGAAGCAGCGGGCCGCTAGGGTGGAGAAAAGAACAGCTGCTCAAGAAGCAGCAAGCACATCAACCTCTTGAGCAAACAAATGCTAAACGTACAAAGAAAGAGGATGAATACTATGAATGCTCAAGTCAAGTGTATTCACTGCACATTATCGTGCAGTGCGCCGTTACTGGTATTATATAAATGAATTAAGTCTGTTAATACTATAATTTGTTTTGTAAATAAATATGACTATTTGCTAATCTACAGTATGTCATTTTTAAAGTAGCTGTTCTGTTATCTGTCTCTTCTCTTATCTGTCATAGCCTTGGTCCCGACCCTGATGGATACTCAAGGTTTTACTGTAACATTATGAACTGAGGAAGCAGCTACCCGAAAATACTTTGCTATCTTCTTGTAGCCATCTCCTGCTTTGTGAGCATCAATTATTTGATTTTTCAGAGTGTTAGGCAGCTGCTTAGAGGAGCCTGTGACTGCTCAATGTTGGGACAAGGTTTGAGAAGTCAGAGAATTTACACAGCTTTGCAATTTGCATCACCTAATGATGACTGTGAACAAGCCATAAGCCTAAGCAGCTAATTAAGGCCTGAGACCTGGTTAGAAGTGACAGCATCTGAGACGTCCAATCTCTTGGGGTGCCCAAAAATTTGCATGGTGCTCCTTTCCTTTTTTCACTGTACAATTGTACAAAACAAAAACAATACACTGATCTTGCATAAAATGCAGAAAAGAAATATGTCACCTTTAACTACTGTATGCCTTTTGGTGAACAGTCGTCACAGTAACAGACACTTTAAGCAAGGGTGCCCAAACTTGTGCATGTCACTGTATATAAACGGAGAAAAAAAACAATAAATAAAATAAAAATAATAGGAAAACAGAACAGTACAACAATAAGAAAAACGTCATCATTAATCACAATCATCTTATAGTCCTTCAGTCCTCTGCAGTTGTGGGAAGCCATCCTGTTTTTGCAAAAGATCTGACAAAGTTAACATGTGGACAAGTCCTCTTCTCTGGATGTTGCAATCCAATGCTATTCCAAAGGTGTCATATTAGGCCAGGAGAAAGGGCACCTGCACAAAAATGTTTATTCCTCTGGGCAGCTGTGACCACAGCAGCTGTATTTAGTCTGCCATTGTCCTAATATCGAATCAGCCATCTAGCAGGTGTGAAGAATGAACATCTGAATCCTGTCACTGATGTAAACATTCTGTACATTCTATATTGACTTCAATGTCACCAGAAGCAAGGGAGAAGGCCAATAGTATGCTGCAAGTGGTCATGAAACGTGCTAGTTTTAGCAGACAATAAAGGATTAAACTGCTCCACACTGTCACAACTACAGAGACGTTTTCAGCAGACTTGCAAAATAGATGATTGTCCAAAATTGGGTTTCCTATGAGTGACTACGCCCGAACAGGACCACCACATCAGACTGGTCCAGGAGCATCAGCAACAGTATGGGGAACATATGTTAAATGATCTCTGCAAACTTCATTTTAATTAAGATTCAGGAATATGAATGGACTGATAATGTATTACACTGCGTGTAAAGCATGATGGTGCAATGCTACCTCACAGCATCCCAATAGTCCTCGATTTTTGTAGACTTTACATTTTCTCTCAAAATACTTGTGGGTTTTCTCCAGATACTTCAATTTCCTCTTACATCCAACAGACACGGTTGATTGGTGACTGAGCAGACATAGATTAAATGAGTGTAGGTCCTATAGTGGGATGGTTTCCATCAAGAGTTTCTTCCTTCCATGATGCTGCCAAGATATGCTCTAACTCTCATTAAGAGGCTTAAGAAAAATAAGGATCAGCCATGGTTCTTTGAAGCACCAGTCAAAATAGTGTTTGTTCAATATGCTTTATACAGCAAGTAGACAAAATAATATGAACATCTAAGAATATTTTAATATCAAGGAATCAGCAAGGAGTAGCGCCATCCTTAGATTTTACAACAGCTTCAGTCTTTCTTGAAATGTTGTCATACAAGTTCAAAGATTTATGCAGTTAGATACTACACCCTTCATTAAGAAGAAGCTTCAGTTCTTCAAGGGATGAAGGAGGTGGACATAACTTTCTCACTTTTTGTTTTGCATAAAGGCTCAATAACATTCAGACCTATGGCCTCATGTATAAGGAGAAGAATTTACCCTAAAACATAAAATTTTGAAAATTTGAAACGTGCGTATGCATAAAAAAATCCAGATGCATAAATTTGTGCATATGCCAAGTTCCAAGCACTTTCCCTTTGCAAATCCCAACGAACGAAACTTAAAGCATGTGCACGCATGTACCCACCCTGACTCCTCCCAGAATTTTGCTTATTTTAATATGCAAATCAATATAAATATCACCTTTACATTCAGTGTTTGGTTGAAAAACAATGGAAAAAGCACATTAAAAAAAAAAGAATTTCAACGAATGCGAAGTAGAGGCAAGGAAAAATGTACTATTTGTTGGCTTACACAGTGGTATATGCAACAAAAGGAAAATATGGAGTGATACAGCATAATAATAATGTTTTATTTATGTAGCACCTTTCATACACTCACATTAACAAGACAGTAGAAATTACATATAAGAAAATGAATAATACTCATCAAAGAGATGCATTTTTAACAGGCGTTTGAAATGAAGAATAGATTTTTCCTTGCAAAGGCTGAGAGGAAGAGCATTCTAAATTTTAGGTGCTATCACACTGAAAGCTCTGCCATCCATAGTTACTAACCTGTATTTAGCTACAGTAAGTTAGGGTCCGATGATCTTAATGCACGGCTAAACCATGAAGGGCTTTAAAGGCGAGAAGAAAAATTTTATATTTGATTCTTGAAAAGACTGGTAACCAATGCAAATCATAAAGGACAGGAGTGATGTGAGCCGATGTTTTAGTGTGTGTAAGTAAACAAGCAGCAGAATTCTGAGCATATTGTAATCTATTGATATATTTAGGCGGAAAGCCATAAAACAATGCATTGCAATAGTCCAGACAGGTAGTGATGAAAGCGTGAATAAGTGTTTCAGTATCCTTCACACTGAGGAAAGAATGAAGATGAGCAATGTTGTGAAGGTGAAAAAAATCTGTCTGTACTAATGAGCTAATGAGTGGTTGAAAAGTAAGAAGCTGATCAAAGATGACACCCAAATTACAGACTGATGCTGAGGGCTTAACCAGCATCCCATCTACGTCAATTTGTAGCCCACGAAGGGGAGAGAGAACAGAGGACATGGCAGAGACACTCGAAAGTTCAACTTCAGAAAGTCAGTGCCTGAAAGCAAAAAAAATAAGTGGCCAGATATCACAGTTGACGTGAAAAAGCGATTTGCAGCACCCTGTGCGATGGTCAGACGGTGATGATACTGTGGTGCCGAATACGTCTTTGGGCGCTGGCTGCAAACACACGTCTGCCACGGAAACTACTGGGAGGCCATCTGGCTGCGTGCTGGTGGACTGTTCAGGAGTCACAAAATGCCACAGTGGATGTTGTAAGACATGTGTTCAATGAACTAAGGAATGTAAAGGGCTGTACTGTGTGATATTGACCACAAATGAAATGAATTGGTTAAAAAAATAAATGCTGTGTCTGATTACATGTTTTTACATTCTGCTAATTACTGTACATTCAAACAAAGTTGTAACACTGTCCCATCTGGCTGATCATTTGGTGGGTCAGGGTCATGTTCATCATAGCGAATCTTATATATCCGGATGACAAGTGGATAATACCATTCTATACAGCTGGCAGGGTGCAACTCGGTGATGACTGAGAAATGCCAAATCGGTCAGAAAGTTCAAGTTGAAAAGCTCCTGCAGTTAGACAGAACTTGCAAAGGAGCAGTTAGCGCACAATTCCTCAAACTCTGCCTTTGTAAAGCCGACCCCAGTTCAGCACACAGCTTCCAAGAGGGATAGCTCTTGGAAATCGAAATCGACTTAGAAGCCAGTCACCATCATCATCATCTATAAATATGCAGCACCAGCACTCTCTTCTAATACTTACATTTGTGATGTCTTCTAACAACGCTAAACCAGCTACGGTAGTTGGAATAGTTTGGCTATTTCATGCACCATTATATTGTTATAGAATGATTACAATCAAGTGAATTAAATTTGTAAATGATATGCAATAAATTTTGGTGTATCTGATAAAGCCTGCATCATAGATATAAATCTAAAAAAAGAAAGACAACACAGAAAACAGTACTGCTTTGACACTGGCCTCCTCCCATTTGCAAAACCAAGCAGAAAAGTGTATGCATGGTGTGAGGCTGCCGTGAAAATGCGCGTAGCTTTACACCAGGTTTAGTTTTTATACAGTACATCTCAAAGTGAGTGTGGAAACAGACATATGCAACATTTTTGTGCATATACACCATTTATAAATGAGGCCCTTAGAATTTTCATATGTCTTTCTGTAATCTGGTGGCTACAATATATTATTTACTAAGGAAATTGTTGGGTAAAAATAAAACCAGAAAATGGGATAATAAAGTAATAATTTTAATGTCTTATAATATCCTACTTTTCAACACCCAATGAAGAGCTATAGAGTACTTCTGTATATAATATGGATGTTAAACTACAAACATTCTACAGTATGCGGTTTATGAAGTATAAAAACTTTTTATTATTTGTTTTACATTTTGCTAGATATAAACTCATACTATAAAGTGATATTCTATATAGGGTATAATGCTCAACAGGTCAATGCTAGTAGAACTCATAAGTACATGAATGTATATCGTCATACGATGCATCTTTTAATAAAAGCTAACAAGGAAGTGCAGTGATACAAACTTTTGTAAAAAACTTTACAGCAAAATATAATCATATTTTTAAAGAATATGTTAAACTGCCTAGTTGAATACAAAAATGTTGGCACTTGACAATCTCATTTTTTGTGAATGACAGTTCTATACTTCATGTTCTAGAATAGAACAATTAACACGGAAGATAAAGAAAACATAGGTCAGAATGGTTTCATAAATGTATACAAGACAAAGAAGAATGTGAAATAATTTTATTGAAATCAACAGTGAGTTAATAAATACATTTACAAGATTAACACTTTTGTGGGAGTTCGCTTTTACAGAAGATATCAAGCCAAGAAGTATTTTACCATTAACACTACCTCCCTGGTTTATAAAGAGGTGCTGAAACTTGCATAGAATTGCTGAAATATATAATTTGCATATTATGTATATATATATATATATATATATATATATATATATATATATATATATATATATATATATATTTTCACACATTATAAATACATAATTTGTGAATCTGAGTGATTTATTTAAAAGCAAGATGTACAATCAAATAGAAATGTTTGAAATCATGTTTTATGAACACATTTTTGAAAAGAAAAGAAAATTAACATTAATTGTGATGCGGAACATAAAAGTACATTTCCAATGTTGGTTTGTGACTTTGAACAGCAATAATAACCTTTAGGCAGATACACACATTATTTCTCAACGTATATGACAAATACTGTACATGTATTTGGAAAAATATGAATTTCCCTATATAGCAAACATAACACTCATGCTTTGGCTATGTGGTTTTATTGCTTAAATTAAAAAAAAATATTTGCTGGAACCTAGATAAAGCTTCAAAAATAAACAAAAGGGACACTGTTCTGAAATTAGGAAGCAAATACACTTTCTACGTTTGTGCTTCACAATTGGCCATACATAACAAGAAATACAGTACAATGTTCACTTTTGAACAGATATTCCTTAATGCAAGACGTGGCACGTCTAATTTAAGATTTGCAGCTCAGTTTGAGACGTTTTCTTTTGAGAAATTTCAGTGAAGAGGGTGACGCAGGTGTAAATGCTGTAGCATTCCTTCTTATAGAACATCATCTTCTAGGATTCATTCCTGCAAGATTCCTTAACTAAAATAAGAAAAATATTTCACATTCAACATTAAGCTCACATGTCACCACTGAGGCATTATCTCTGAGGTATAACATTTTAAATATAATTCTGAAACAACTATTTAACCAAATGTTTTCATTAAAGTGTGACACAAACAATATAAACCAGGCTTCATTTAAGTTACACAATTCTTTACAAATATGGACATTATGTTAGTTTTATGTCAATACTAGATATGTTACCCGATTTCACTCAAGAAATGGGCCTCAGTTATAGTGTTGTAGTATAGTATTAATTGGATGTATGTGCACAATTTACATTCATTCCCTGAAATGTTCTCTCCAGATACTGAAAAAAATATTGCTGAAAATCAATCATGGATATTTCAATTTCAACAAACTCTTTAAAGCTATTTTTTAACCAACATGCTTTTAAAGTCTGGTTTGTTAAGTTTAAAATTTGCTATTGTAAAGTCTATAGTTGCATCACTACCTGGATAAAATACTAAAAGACTATCATTAAACAAATGAGACAAATTCATTCACATTTTAAAATGTCACATATTCCTGGCGCTTTAATTTTCTAAATCAGTGTTTTTTTAAAAAAAAAAAAAACAAACAAACAAAAAAAAAAACATTTGTCCCAACTTTAAGGCTTACTGTGTGAAATCAAACTTAACAGTTTCACATGAATCCTTTATTTCAGAACTCCTGTTAAGCTGCCTTTGTTTTGCTGTTTTCAAGGTTTCTTTCATGACTTATCAGACTTTGTTATGCTCATGCCTTTGTACCATTCCAGAATATGAAAATTATTTGGGCTGTTGTTACACATACTACATAATAAATTTATAACTGTGAGACAGCATTACATTTATCAATATACCAATTAAATGTGATGTGTGATCTCATACATGCTTTATACTAATGAACATTCGCTTGCCTTCAAAAAACCAAACAAATGACACAAAATCAGTCTTTGCAAATTTGTATTTAGTAATGAAATATGCTGTTTTGCTCGTCTTACTAACAGCATGCTTCAGATCTGTTAATAAAGTACATGTCATATTAATAGAGAGATGCCCACTGTCCTTCAGAGCTTTGAAACACTAAATACTTTTAATTATTAATAAATAAAGCAGCTCATGTCATTCCTGGCTTAGCGAAACCAAACAGACACTTTGTTTTGCCTCAATGTTTACTTCCTACAACTGCTGTTAGCGCTGCCAGTTCTACCATATCCTTCAGTGCCAAATGCATAACTGTGGATGTGTGCGAGGCCCTGTGGATAGATGTGCGCTATTACAGTCCCAGAATAAATATGAAGCCTCTGTTCAATTATCAGTACTCAATAAAACATTGCAAGATTAATTGCCTTTTGATCTACTCTTACAAATGCATGACAATACAAGTTAAACTATTAGACCTCATCTGATCGGTAACATTTTGCCTACACAGCACATAAAAATCTGTTTTTTTAAATTAACTTATTAATGGGATAAAACTGGTAATAATGATGTATGGGATAATGGATCTGTGGCACATGCATTTTAAATAGATAATGTGCTTGCATTTTTGGATGGGGATTAGGTAGCGTGGCGGAGTGGCTCTGGAGGCAGATGTGGGGGGCTTGCAATCCCGCATACAGGTACACACGTGTGGGACTGATCTGCTCCCTCATTAGCGCGGCAGCTGTAATTGCCACACCTGTGTCCTGTAGGATTTTAAAAGAGAACTGAGGCATGAGAAGAAAAAAAAAAAAAAAAAAAAACAGAACCGTGAGTGAGCGCAGTACTGGGTGCCTGAGTCAGCTTGAGAGAGAAGATAAACAGTCGGTAGCCCCACAGAAGAAAGAACAATTGCCTCTCTAGGGATGGAACATTACCCGTCGATTTACTGGAGGAGCGGGTACAATGGCGCTGGGGTCCTCCTTAGGGATCCAAAGGACACCAGGAGAGTGTGAGGGAAGACATGAGGACAACTGGCTCTGAGCAGTATGGTAAATGCTGACAGAGGAAGCCAAGATGGGGTTTGAAAGGAGGGCTGCAGTTGCTGGTGTCTCCAGCAGCTTAGCAATGTGTTGGGCGAGCTGAGGAGACAGGAGAGAGGAAGTTGCTATGGGCTCAATGAAAAGAGAAAAAAGAATAAGGAACCGATGGCTATATTTTATTCTAGTTTTACATTTGGGTTACTTATGAAATTTTAACTTGCAAACTGTCACTGATTTCATGGATTAGTTATTTACTAGGGGGCTCCGCCCCCTGCTCGCTTCGCTCGCCAACCCCTGGCGTTGGGGCATGACAAAGAGTGAGATGTATGAATTAGAAATAGAATAGTGTGTAGGTTTGGATGATGCCTATATAAATAAAAAAGAGTGTTTGGCATAGAGTAATGTTTTATTGGAATATTTCTTTGTATACAACATTAGTAGTAAAGATGGTGTCTTGTCTTTGAATGAGTCTTCCTTGGCATGGATCATTTATAAATTTAACTAACGTTAGATGAACGTCGAACACGTGAGAAGGCAACATAAAGTTGTCCATGTCCAAAAACGGGTTCAGAGAGGTAGATGCCAACCTTGTCCATGGTTTGTCCTTGTGATTTGTTGATGGTCATGGCAAATGCAGGTTTAATGGGGAACTGTCGGCGTTTCAATGTAAAAGGTAATTCTAGGTCAGAACTCGTAAGGTCAATTCTAGGAATGAGAACAGTATTGTTAGCATGTGATTCTGTAAGAACTGTTGCTTGAATAACATTGTGTGTCATGGTGTTGACGACTAAACGTGTGCCATTGCATAAACCCTGTTTAGTGTTAAGGTTTCTTAATAGCATGATTATTGTTCCGTTTTTAAGGGTAAGGTTGTGTTGTGGTCATCCGTCCGGGTTAATAGTGTTCAAATATTCTAAGGGGAAATTCAGATGTTCATTGTCGTCATAAGAGTCAACTTTGTCAGAGCTTAGAAAGAGCCGTGTCTCTCCAGGAAGTAATGAAATGACCTGGTTATTAATGTGATTAACATTAATATTTTTTGGACATAATATAGTGCGTTGCGTTAATCACATATGCGAAAGCAGTATGGGCCATTGCCTTTTGGTGGCCTGATATGTACTCCGGTAGATGTAAAAGCAAATGAACTATTGTAGGATCTAATGCAGTTCATAAAGTTTTTACTTTCAGGCACTTCATTAGTTAGAAGCTTCTGTAGATATTCAGGATATGAATGTAAAGGAGGCAGTGTAATCTGCCCCTTTTGACAACAACGTGTAAATTCATTATTTGTATTGCCAGTTGTTTCTTCTGGGAAGTTAAGTGAATGACAATGATTGCAAATGACATTCATTAATCCCAATGAATTTTCCTCAATAGTGGACTCATTATTGAAAGCGTTGTCAGCCAGCTGGCGTAAGCGTTTAGCAGGTGTCTGGTGTTGATGTCCGCGACGGGCATGTTTTGCTTGTGGCGTTTGAGTGCCGCGTTGTTGCATGTCCATTATTTGTGACGCGCTATTTTTTACTTTTAATCGATTCACCTCCGCTTTGCGAAAAGTCCGTTTCACTCTACGGCGTGCATTGTTTGTATTGAGCCTTGTCCGTTTTTGTATGTCGGTCAGTTGAGTTCTCTGCTTTTGGAGTCTTGCTTGCTTTTTTTGTGGCAGGTCATATGCGCATTGTACACGTCTGCGTTCATTTATTCTGTCTCTTCGCTCCCTTTTTTGTATGTCTGAGACGCGAGCTCTTTCTTTTGAAATCGTGCTTGTTTCGATGTAGCACTTTGAGACGCGTGCTGTATGCGTCTACGTTCATTGTGTCTGTCCATTTGGGCACGTCTCTGTAACGGGGTCACTTGAGCGTTGCGTTTTTTGATCCGAGACATTTTTTCTCCCGGAGTTTCCTTTGCGCGTTGTATGCGCCGCCGTGTATTTTCTTGTTTCATTCGTGTTCGTGTGTTTGGGTCCCGTTATCCGATCCGAATTGTTTTGTACCGGTGACCGTGTATTCATGTCTTGTTTGTTCCTCAGCGTGCGAAATATGGATAAGTAATAAGGAGGATCGCACTCACTGTTAATATGGAGCCTTTTCTGCAGTTGAACGGTTAATAGTGTGTGTGGGGTGCTTTTGTGTTCTTTTTTTTTGTGTTCCAGGGGCTTGTTAAATCCCCCTCTTGGTGTGTGTCCCGTCCGGTGCCTGTGTATGCCTTGCTGTTGTGCGCGAGCGTCTTTTTTTTTTGTGTGCTAGTTTCGTGTGCAATGAGTTTCGTGCGGCGCCTGCTTTTGACTACTTTTTTCTGTGCCTTTTCCTTTTTTCTGTGCTCTTGGCGCCACATTTCTTTGACTCCTTTTTTCTGTGGTCTTGTCCGCCTCTCGCGGCCCCTCATCCGCCTCTCGCGGCCCCTCATTTCTTGGGGCGCCTGCGCAGTACGTCTTTTTGCGGCTACGGCCCATGGCCGGATGTCCCTGCGTCCATCCGGTTTAGCATTCTCAGTTAGTAATATGGATTTGATGAAGATCTTTTGCACTGCACTTTTTGAACACTTTGGTTTTTAATAAAACCACTTGAACACTTTGCACCAGCCCCTTGCTGACTGTGTGTGTCATCATTTGCCCGACTCATTCTCTGGTATGTTATCGGCAGTTCCTGGTTCAAGTGGCTCCTGGACACAACCAAGGATTGTGGAGCTGACTCCGACCATTACATGAGGACCTGTGTGTGCTGTTCTGCACCCTTCACACTCCTTTCCCAACAGTTTCCTTAAACTCCGCAGTTTTCTGTATAATTGTTTCAAATTTGGTATTCCTACTTGCTCTTTCCTATAGTTTATACATGCCTTGTGCCACTGCCACATCAGTTTTCTCTTTCTCCCCCATACCCCACCCCAAACAGCTTAGTCTGCAAGCACAGCTTCTTCCCTGTATTGTACCTGCAACTCTCTGAAGTGACATGCCCTTAGAGAAGTCACATTGGAGGAAGGAACAATGGACACCTCTGGTGTACTCCAAAACCAGCCCCACACACTTTGCTCCTACTGAATGTACGCCATCTAACTGGATCTATAACATGGAGTGCTCCTTGTGTGGTCCATGCTGAAGCAAAGCAAAGAATACTATGGAGTTGTCAGTTGGGGAAAGGCTTTATCTTTGCCCTGTGCTTTCTTGTATTGGTTCCATTCTGTTGGGTTTTTCCATTTTAAGTGCTGAAATTAACTGGATGTGCTTCCACTTTTATATGCTACTGTCTTTTTGCAAACTTTTCTTTTTTATATTAGTTTGTCTGACATTCGAGCTTTCATAACCAGAACAATTCGAGACAATCGACTTAATGTTGCTGGTTTTCTTTGGAATGAGGTCAATCATTACAGAATTAGTTCATTAAAGTATTAATTTCAATTAAATGATTTATTTGAAATGATTAAAATAAATTATTTGCACAGGTTCCACATTAAGCATGGCTACAGGGATTTTCCTGTAGGAGCTAATTTCAGCAGCCAAGAACACTGTGAGAAGGACTTTAATTTCACAGTGCTTATGGGAAACTTCAAAACACAGTAACAGAGAAAGGAATGGGAAGTTAAACTGATGCTGCAATTTAACACATTACAACATGGTTTAAAACAAAGCCAAGAATTTTATGACCAAATATGAGGATTGCTAACATCTCTCGACTGATCCAGACAACCCGACTACAGATCCACATTGTACGGAAAACTCAACTTCAAAAAACTTTGTTGGAAAGTTATCTTATCACAAGATCTTGACTATACATTGTTCTTCTCTCCATGCTAAGATTCATTTAGCAAGAGTGGTCTATTAATTTTTTACATTTAAGTTTTCCAAAGTTTTTTCCAAGTTTAAAGGTTTTCCAATGCTGTATCTGTCCTGGTGTCTATATAAACACAGAGAGTTCAAGTTTCTGTTTTACATCTTGCCTGAAGAAGGGGCCTGAGCTGCCTCGAAACCTTGCAAATTGTAATCTTTTTTTGTTAGCCAATAAAATGTGTAATTTTGCTTGACTTCTCATTGCATGATTTAATGTAACTAATTGTAAAATGAGATGCAGTAATTCTAAAATCTCAAAATACATTTGTTACAGAATAATTACAATACATAGTACAGATTAAAAAGAAGAGTTAAGAATCCACAGCTACATGAGTATGACACTGATGCAATGAATGTAGAAGACAATTAGTATGAATGTTGAAAGGGAACAGTAAGCAAATGTAGTCTGGCATTTCTTACCAAAACATGCATTTCTAAACATGCAAATATACAAAGAAAATCATCTGTAAAGGACTAGAACAACTCACAGTGACTGCAGCTCCCATTAATCCTTGCACTACTGCATCTCCTGTGGACTGAACCTAAAAGATGTGAGAGGGAAAGAATGCATTTAACACAATACACTGAATTTTATGACTTGACTGACAGAATTTTTTTTCAGCTGAAATTGACAGCTGTATACCTAAAAGCGTGAATTTTCAAATACCACAAGATGGCCACACTTCTGGGTAGAATTTAACCCCGATTTTCAGGCTGGTTCCTAGTCTAAAAAAAGCTTACTTAACACATGTAAACAGAAACAGGTCCATACAAAAGAGGATCTGTACCAAGAAACCTACATTTAAAACTATGTTGATATCTTTCTGAGCTACTTTGTTGTTTGATGTCAATTTCTCTGCAAAAAGATGCACATCCCTGCATTCACACTAACCCATACTAGGCTAAGAAAGAGATGAAATTAATTTAACATGTAATGTTTGGAATAAACAAAAAATTAGAATAGCAAGAAAAACCCCTATCCTAAAATGTATGATTAGGTTCAAAACACAGACAGTGACCAATCCAGATTTTTAAAGCTGTGCTATAATAGTGCTAGCCATTGTGTCGCTTCCAAGAATGGTACAAATATTTAGTCATATAATAAAATGTGAGGCCCTTATTTTTTAAATTACTATTTATGTGGGGAGTTTTACTACAAGCACTTTTGCATGTCATTTTTAACTTATTTAGCATTATCCTTACCCCTGGAAAAATGAGCCAAAAACATTACATTTTTTTTTGAATAAGAAAAAAAAAAAAAGTTGTGTAACTGAAACTTGCAAATATCAAAACATCAACATTACTATGTTATGTGTAACAGAAACATCAACATTAATACAGCATGTATGTCTATAGCATGTACCAGTTCAGATTTAGTATATGTTCTTCATGTGATGTGTTTTGAAACTGTTAGTAATGCATGAATGGTTTGATGTGGTAAAGCAAAATGCCGACATACAAATGCATCTGTGGTGCTTTTGCATTCAAGCGTCGCATATTCCCCAATGTAATGACACGATACATTTTAAAGGTCTCGCATACCATCTTCTGTGCTGTCTTTTTTTTTTTTTTTTGCACCTTCACAACAGCATCCGAATGTATGGCAGCATATTTGAGCCACAGAAAAAAAAAAAAACAAACTAGGGACACACTGCAAAGGTCTATTTTGTGATTAAAATGGAAATTTCTGGTTTAATCTCGAAATTTCCACTTTAATCCCATAGTTTATTTAATCATTAGACTGTCATAAACGTCATCTTAAAACCGCCCAAGCTGTTACTCGCCATGTGCATCTAGGGCTTCCTCATGAACTGACAGCAGCGGCAAGCAGCAACTGCCACAGAAAACGTGCTAAATGTATGATATTCAAGTTCTATGCACATTTAGAATCCTCTGATTTATATTTGATATCACTTTCATGATGAAATGCATTAAAGTATGTAATATAAAATTTTACAGATAAACTCTAGTTAACTTCATTTAAATATTGAATACTGTTAATAATTACACATGTGGGGGCAGCACGTTGACAGAGTGGTAGCGATGCTGGCTCGCAGGGAATAATATCCCGTGTGTTCCCTGCCAGGTGTTTGCATGTTTTCCTGGTGGGTTTCCACAGTGTGCTCCAGTTTCCTTCCAAAGACATGAAGAGCTGGGGATTTGCTGATGCTAAAATAACGCTAGTATATATGTGTGTGCTTGTATTCAACTTGCAATGAGCTGATGCCCCGTCCAGGGATTGTTTCTGCCTCGCACCCGATACATACTGAAAAGGGTGCATTCCTGGATTGATGGATGACACCATTAAACATACATCCTTTTCAGAGATATTGTGGCAAGATGTCCTCAGAATTTAATGGATGTTTCAGGCAATTTACAACACAGGGGAGCCAAACATTTTCTCATCGTGATGATCTCGTTTTGCCACCTGGTGGAATCTTCTAAATTTATGTAAAGTACAGGCACAAGTATAAACAGGACAATGCTTGCGCAGGAGAAGTGTTTGCAGGAGCACGCGTCACGTGAAGTATAAACCTGGCCTAACAGGTGCTGTAGAGGATTGTGCGGCATTTTGTCACCCTTATTTTCATAGCTTTGTGACAAGATTCCATTTTTATGTTGCAGCTGAGATTTGCCTGGCCAAACGTGAGTTCATGGGTCAAAATGGCTGGCAAACTTGACATATAAAATGAACAGGTTTTACTGTGATGCTCAATTGCCATTGCAAAGGGTTAAATGGTACTGGACCACCCTAATTTTAATAACTTTGTGACTAGATGGATGCCTTTTTAAAATTTCAGTTGAGTTTTTCTTGGCCCAACATGGTTACATGGGTCATACTGGCTGGCAAATCTGGCACATTGTAATCTGATGAATTAGAGTTTTGTGATATTTAATTGACACAGAGAGAAGAAAAGAAAAGTGCTTTATGTTTCCTGGGATAGGCTCTAGCTTCTATGTGACTATCTCTGCAGAGGATAAAGTGGGTTTAGAAATTGGATTGAAGCATGGACAAATACGCAAATAAATAAAATGAAAATAAATAAAAGTATTGTGAAATGCGACACTAAATAAATAACATAAAATGCAAGTACAGTCGACCCTTGATATACGACCAGCTTGACATGCAAACAACTTGATTTACGACCAAAATTTTTATTTTGATTTACGACCAACATCTTGCGTTACGACCTGAATGCGGTCACATGTATCCGCTTGCGCGATTGTAAACAAACAGAAACATTCCTATTAATGCGGCACTCATTCAATAAAATGTCAGGTTTGTAAACTCTCTTGGGACCTCCCCCAACTAGAAGACATGCCAAAGTCCAAACTCCATATGGAAGACTGTTTATCTATTGCTTGGGCAACAGCCAGCTTAAAGCTGTGCTGAGTCTCTCAGCCAAAGCAAACAGAAAAGATATCGATGGGTGATATGCATGTGATATCTCTACCCGGCAATGGACAAGCAAACTTCTACAGTCGCGGCAATCGCGCTTCAGGACGCACTTCAGCATGTCGTTCCCATTGAGTGGGGGGCGGGGGGTCTCAGAAGAGTTCAGAAACAGTTCCTTGTATCATCGCAAGGAAATGCTGAGAAAAATTCTCGTCAGAATAACTTGTAGGCAGGAGGAGATTACAATTAACGCAAAAGAAGCTATTGAAATGATTGCAAATGCCTGAGCGCAAGTTAAAGATAGCCTTTAAAAAGCCTTCAGTTTCATTATCATCCTCCTCCCTTCCTGCAGCCCAAAGATGTCAAATTAAATGGTGAGTACAGTATGAAATTGTTGTTTCTGGTAGGCTAGGCACTTTTTATTACTTTTTGGTTAGTACATTAGAAAAATTATTGGTGTTTTGGTAAATTATGAACATTATACAACCCTTTTTTTATCATGAAAAGGTTAAGTAAGTGTTGCAGTGGGAGGTTCAGAACGCATTATGGGTATTTCCATTATTTCTTATGGGAAAAATAGTCTTGACTTACAACCAACTTGAGTTACAACCAGCCCTCGCGAACTAATTGAGTTCGTAAGTCAAGGGTCCACTGTATAAATAATTAATGGGTCACAAAATATGCCTTTTATTCCTTATATCAGTCAGTCATTTTCAAACCCGGTTAGTCCTGAACAAGGTCGTGGCAGAAGCCTATTCCAGGTAGCAAAAGGCACCAGTCCATCACAGGGCGAACACATACACACACAAAATTCAGTAGCACCAATGCGCCTAACCTGCATGTCTTTGGTCTCACAGACCACAGAGGAAACCCCTGCAGGCACTGACAGAACATGCAAACACCTATATTTTAAATTATGTAATTATTTTCAAATTTCATAGTTTTTTATTTATTTTGCTTATTCATTTTTGTCCTAAGCATTCTTCCATTGTAAGAGCATAACATTTCCCGCACTCAGTGTAACTAAGTACTTCCACAGCAAAATCGCAAGAGTTTAAAAAAAAAAAAAAAAAAAAAAAACTTCACAAGTTTATATTATGCAAATCCACCGATCTTTATGTCTGTTTTGAAGTTTTGTATATATTCATATCCTCTGGGGGAAGGGGATCATAATTCCGTGCCTGCCATGCCAACCCCAAATATATAACCAAGAGTGCTGAAAACCAAAGGTTGGGAGCCTTTACAACATCTTGCTGTCCTATACACGTATAACAAACATCTGGACACTCAGATAAGCCGTTATGCAAAGTTTAAAATGCACTACCATTAATTTGTTAATTTATGCACTCACTTTTTATTGTTAATTGCATGTTGTCATTGTTTAATTATATTGTGTCGGTTTTATTTTGTTTTTGCATTTTGCCCTTTGTAGCCACTGTAAGGGGGGGCAAGTATGAAGTACGATTGCTGTCAAAAATAATTCCATCCTTCTACCTTTGTGGCACATTCGTAGTAACAAAACGATTTTTTCTTCCTTGATAGCAAATGCCTTGTGTGTTTAATGATGTTTTTTTGACAGTCTGTTCATACCTTAGAATTGTACTCATAATTTTCAGAAGCACAAGCGTACTTTTTAGAAGCAAGCATAATTTTCAGAAGCGCAAATATAATCGACATATGTGAAATGTAAATCTGACTTAAATTATTACGAGTTTTTTTGATAGGAATCTTACTCCATATTACCATAAAAAAACTCAAATATTTATGTTTTTTCAGCATGACATTATTTTATCCACTATATGGAAGAAGAATACTGTACTAACAGCTATTTGGGCTTAATGCTGTACATTGGACCATAACAGCCTATCTCAAAAGACATGTTGGGTAAACCGTTTTTACATAGAATTCTAAGCCCGAGAGAGACTTGAGGTTAACACCAAGTAGTTTTTATATCTACATGTGTTCCAAAAAGTTTTTGAGCTGGTTTGAAAGGCAGGATAAAACAATCTGACAGAGAGGCTACCTGAAGGCAACGGATGTTTAACCAACCCTTATATAAACTGGTTGAAAAAAACAAAACAAAACAAAAAAAAAAACAAATAAATAAAAAGAACAAGCTGTACACATCATACTTCCCCTAAAACATAAAATAACTTGTCTGATGTCCATAACTATGTGCTTCTGACCTTTTTAGCCGTATGGGCCATATTCATGACATCATTTACTCTGTTTTCAAGGAATTTCCAGGTCTCCTCAAAATCTGGAGATGAATCTTGCACCATAACCAGTTCAGTGGTGTTATAAATTCCTGTCAGTGCAGCTCTGCGTGTATACCAGTTTAACTAGGAAGAAAATGGGGATTTTATCATTAACATAGTATAGGAAATACATAAAGACAAATGAAATATCATGAAAGAACTTTAAGCAACTCAAAAAAAAAGACACTATTTCTCATATCATGAAGATAATTTACATTTTTAACCTAAATGTCATGCATCATATTTGGTACATAATATACACAAAAACATTTTTATTGAACATACAATATATGCACATACATTATAGTTTTTTAATCATTTTCTGTAAAATTATCAGTGTGACATTTGCATGTTACTCCCATGTTCTTCATCCTTAAAGGCACACAGGATGCTTCCCAATTGGACCTGTGTAGGTGTGAGTGAGGCCTGCAATAGATTGGCAACCCTATCTGGCAGCCTTGGATTCTGTATCCACAATCCTGAATTGAATCAAGCAGATTTGAAAAGGTAATGCTATCATTACAAAGGAGCTGCAATACCTTAGTAGTGGACAATATACTGGCTTATCTGTATACTGTTCTGTATACAGATCTGTTCTGTTGTATCTGTATACAATTCTTCTTTTGGTATGAATTTCATAAAAACAGTCTTATTTTATTAGTATGCTAACAATTAGTGGATAACTTGCAAAAACAGTTAAACATAAAAACTAAATGAGCATGGCAAAAGGAAACAAGAAATCTGTTCTGGAATATTACTGTCTTAAAAGTAGCCTTTTTGTTTATGAACATTTATGCAAACTGTGTGAACTGTCTACCACTTTTAAGAAAACACCATCTGTAAATATGTGTATTTTTCATACATATAACACACAAAATAATTGCATAAGTATTCACCAAATCACATCCAAATCATCACTGGTGCAGTCAATTCATATGAATGTACTTAATATCACTGGAGACATCTTAAGTCTCTTGCCACTATTCTTCAGGTTTAATGTTCCTTCACTTGTTCAGTAACACATTTGGGTGTAAACTTTGAAGAAAGGTGTTATTCAAAATTAATGTTTACAGTTTGTGTAAGAAAGAGCATGGATTAAACCTATTCTCTATTACGTATCATTTGAGATTTACAGGCATGTCACAGTATAAATCAGGAGTATCAAACTGTAGTTGCAGGCTTTTGTTCTAATCACTTTAATTACTAGCCCATTACTGCTTCTAAAAGAATGCATGACCTTTACCTTCATTTTATTTGACTTTCTTTTAAAAACTCAGACACCCTTAGTTGTTTCTCCCCATTGAAAAAACAGATGTAAAGTGAACTATCTAAATGAGAAGTCTCAAATTCAGTTCCTTGAAGGCCACTATTTTAGCTCTAATTTTTTTAATTAGAAGCCATTTCTCACAGTTAACAAAACACATTAATTCTATGGCCTCCTAATGCTCTCAGTATATCACACCAGACTTTAACAGCTGTTGATTTTATTTTTTGTCCCAATAGCTCATCCAGATTATCCTTAAAGACTGACAAGGTTTCTGCTTCAACTACACATCTCAGTAGGTTGTTCCAGAGTCCCAAATCTCATTGTGTAAAAGAACTGCATCCTGGCTTAATTTTTGATGCCCTCAATTATGTGATTCACTCTTAAGCTGAAAGAATGTTGCTGACTCTACTTTATCAGTGCCTTTGAAGATTTTAACACTAGAATCCCTGATGTTTACAATTTTTTTCGTTGTCCCTGACTTCCTTAAATTTTCCTGACATACGCCAAGAAGCTCATAGCTCCTTATTACTGCTCTAATAGCTTGCTTTTGTTTTTCAAATGTGTAGATGAGCAGAATGAAGCCTCTACACCCCCACCCCCCATTCAGTCAGATGAAGGCATTGCCCTGCTGCAATCCTCACAGGTCAAGTCTGCATTGAAGTGTTTATCTGGCGATGCGTTTGTAAGGAATCATATAGGTCAGGGATCTCAAACTCTAATCCTAGAGGGTCGCAGTGGCTGCAGGTTTTCATTCTAAACCTTTTCTTAATTAGTGACCCATTTTTGCTGCTAATTAACTTTTTATATTAATTTTAATTGACTTTTAAGATTTGTTCCCCGGAATTTCATCGTTCCTCTGAATTGCTTCATTTCTTTCCTTAAACAGAAATGACATATGACGTGACTGAGCCAACAGAAGACAAACTAAGTCAGGGTCTCAAACTCCAACCAATTTCACTCCAACCAGTTGCTTAATTAGGCACAGAGTCTTGTTGTTAATTAACCCTGTTCTTTAATTACATGGCTTGTTGCTGCTCTCATTGTGCAATAGAATACATTTTCAAAATTGTTGATTTTTTTCTTTACTTTTCTAACAGCACTGTTAAAATGTTTTGGGAACCTAAGCAAATCAACATTCCTGAGAGCTCCACCTTTTTTTTTTTTCAGATATTGTATGAAGGTCACAGTTTGCTGGTCATGTTCTGGTTCATTTTGTATCTTGCTATTGTTTGGCTGATAATTAAGGAAAAAGAAACAATTATTGGGTCTAATTAAGAAAAAGACTAGAGTTTGAGATCCCTGATATAGGTAATGAAATATCGTGATTTGAAATGCATACATTTCATGTGTGTTCCATGTCTACAACGATCTGTGTAAATATAGAATGACAAGAGGAAATGCGAGTCAAGAAATGCTGAACACATGGGTAAAACAGAAAATGTGTTCATATGTTATAGTAATAACGACATAATGATGTCGTGAAGTGTACGAAGTGTTTGGACTGAAGCCCAAATATCCAATAAGCACTTTCACAAAAGGTGCAACAAGTATGCTTTTATTCAAGAAAAAAACCGAAGAAAAAGAAATTGTTCAACTGACATGTTGCTGAAGCCCACCTATCAGTCAGTACAAAGTAAAAGATGTTTGCATACGCTTGTTTGTGCGTTTCATTTTCTACTAGTTGTCACAGTGGTAACGCTGTTCCATTTTAGATCTATGCAGACAGTGCAATGGAAAAAGCTACCGCTTAGCAATCTCGAGGTAATAGGTTTGAATCATCCGTTGTCCTAGCATTTAGCGTTTTGAGTAGGGAGATGGTATTATTATTATTATTAGCACAATAAGGAGCTGCGAAATTCTTGGCATATGTCAGGAAAATTTAAGGGCAAGGACAACGAAAAAAATTGTAAGCTTCAGGGATTCTAGTATTAAATACCTGGATTAGGTCCCCATGAACTCTCCTCTGCTCGAGGCTAAACAGGTTTAATTCTCAGAGTCTGCAAGAGAAGGACATGTCCTTAAGTCCTGGAATGCACTTGGTTGCTGTCCACTGCACAGCTTCAAGTGCTGCTATGTCTATTGTACCATGGTAACCAGGACTGCACACAATACACTTACTAGTACATTACATAGTTTGAGCAGAACGTCTCGACTTATATTTTTTGTTACTTACATCTGTAGATCTGTCTCCTGCATAATACCAGATGTCATCTATTAAAGTAGACAGATGCTTCAAGCTCTCTGGTACATTGTGAGGCAGCAGGAGAATACTCATTGCCTGCATAAGAGATGGAAACACCAATCAGGAATTAATGACATATTTATATATTCATCAGGTACCAAAGGGCAGTTTTTAGTGGCAGTTGCTGATTCAGCATGGCCTTATGACTGCAGCTTCTGTATAAAGGGATGTGGTGGTTTAGGGCATCTTTCATAACACACCAACTATATAAAAAAGTACACACATGCTGTACGGAGGACAACTTACTGCTAGAGTTTAATATGACAAATCAACAACTTGGAAAGAGCTTTGTAAAATCTAAATTGCATTGGGTGGTAGTCATTTAAAATAGAATTACTTTCTGTGATACTAAGGATGTAAAGGGTAGATGGCAGTGTCTTATCACACAAATAGAACTTTTGAAAATCCATTCAAAAATTTGGATCTGTGGAATGAGAAGCAGTGAAATCATAGTAACATTTCCGAAGACACTAGCTGCCTGGAGGTGACTGCAAGTGTATGCATTTTTTTTAAAAAAGTTATGCCTAAGTGAATTTTATATTTATACTTCTCAGTTACTGACATTTAAAACCTGTCCCTAATATAAAGAATCTTAACCCCCCCATACCAAACCCCCATGAAGACAGATTAACAAGAACTTCTAAGAGAAGGAATCAGAGCCCACACTGTAAATCAGGACAAGTGCTATGTGTGCAATATTAGTTGAAGGGGCTCTGCTTTATTGTAAGAAAAAATAAATGCTAATTGCCCTTTTCTATTAAATATGCTTCCCTACAATAAAGCAGCACGCTCTCTACTATCAGTAAAGGAAATACAGTACACATTTAATTTTGTTTGGCAAGGGTCATCCTAAAAAGCCTCTTTTTAGGATTAACACCACAGCTACCAAATACAAACAAGAAAGACAATAAATTCAGGTAGGCTAAGCAGGTAGCCTAAGCAGGTACTGTATGAATGCTTCAGCAATAAAAGAAATTAATACCTGAGGCCAACTGTCAATGTAAGGAATCAGCATCCTGAGTCGTGTTTCTACTGCTTCTTTGAGGAACTTATCTGTCTTTAGGGGTCTAAATAGAATAAAGAACAAACTGTAAAAAATGACAGCTACAAAATTTGTGTAGATCACTGTTGAAGCAAGTCATATTTTTGGAGATACTGCTTATAGTTAACCTTAGTTGTTTCACCAAATTCTAGACATTTAAATGAAATTCTCACTTCTTAGATTGTGTTTTATATTTTATACCTTGTAGTCACCTACTGAAAGTTAAGGCAACACAACATCACTATAATATGAATATCATAAACTTGCTGGAAAAAAAAATCACTTATGAAGGAGGATTTGCTAGTAATGAATATTATAGATAGATGTACCTGGTGGAAGTGCTTCTGCATCACCGAATTCCTTTATCCTTTCAAATATAATCTGTTCACATTTAAATATAACAGGTATTACAGCCTAAACTCTCAAGGACTTTAAGAAAACTAATAAAACACACTATTATTTTTAAGTGCTTGATTTTTATATATTTCAAAGAATTTAGGCAAAGGTTCAAGAAATCATGGTATGTTTTTAAATAACTGCTACTCAAGCTCCAATACACAAAAATTAAAAGTACAACAAAAAGTACTCAACAGCGGTTTTGGAATGCAAGAATAAGTATGGCCACAGTACTGTTTACAACAGCCATCTGTTTCATAATTTCAAAACTCATTCCATTTCATTGCTGTGGCTTAAAATAAATTTTATTTGTAGCAGATGTGGTATTCAGTGGTGTTTATACAGAGAGAAATTATCATTTTAGGCCACCTGATTCATTTCACCATTTACATGTACCACATTTACTGACTCATTTTCTGTTCATGAACGGATAATTTTGGTTAAAATCAATGCTAAAATAACAATTCTTACATAATTTGAGTGTTATTCACTTTGTCTTTTTAATTAAATGATGTAGATGTAATGAAAATGCTTTAGATATGGCTAAAACATTTCAGAAAAGGCTGTTCTTGCATACGTTGAATGACTTTACCGTGAACTGCCACATTCTCCAGGTTTTACTTATCTGTTCTGCAGAGCATTCTTTCGTTTGGGTTAATCTACAAAGTTAAACTCCAGGGCCTGATTAAGGCAGCAAAAAGGGTCATTGGGCTGAAACAAAAATTCAGTGCAATAGCTCTATGAGGACCTGATTCTTAAAAAGCTCCATTAAATCCACAGTTATCCTACACACCCTCACTTACATTGCAAATTTAATTTGAGCTTTTTGGCACTAAAAAGAATCTTAAAACACAGAATAAAAAACTTCCAGACATAAGAAATTTGTACCCTCTGCAGTTAGGCTATTTAATGAGAACAGGTAATTGGAATACACATTCACCATTGACACTGCAAATTCATAAGTGCCACTGTGCAGATAGATGTAAAGTTTTTTAGTGTATGTATTTATGTTTGATATATGCATGCATGTTGGTGTTCAGATATACAGTATGTGGTTCCTCACAGTGCATTTTCTCCTTCCTTATCTTTTTATATTTAAAACCTATGTCAATGTAAATTTATTACTGGTGCACAAACCAAATGCATTGCCTTATATAGGATAATAAAGTAAAGCTGAGTACAGATATGTTAATGTTAAAGAAATTTTATTTATTTTCTAACATATGACAATAAATTTCCTTCTGTCAATACATTCTGTTTACCTTATCAGAAAGGGGGTTTTCTTGTTGAGGACCTGACTTCACAGATTGTCACAATAGTGGTCAAACACATAGTTGAAGATCAGACCACATTATGAGTAGTTAATGCATACATTCAGATAATTACAAAGAATAAACTTTTTCTTGTAATGCAATAATAATTATTATTCATGAAAAAAACATTACTTACTCTATCTGTCCTAGCTGAATTTGTTTGTGTTTCTCAGAAAGAATGTCAGATAGATTGCTGTTACATTGCATTACAAAATGCAAAATTAGATCTCCAGTACCATTGTTAAACATTCCAGCTGCAGCACCTGAGAGATTGAGTGTCTTCAGAAAATAGGAAAGAAAAGAGATGTCCTATCACACAACATGCTAAAACAAATATAGAAAAATATATTTGTCTTACATTTATTATATAGAATGGAAACTGGTAATTAAAAACACCAATGAGCCTTAAAACATAACTGAGGACTGACAATATTAGATTAGAGAGCAATTAAACAAAGAAATACTCTTTACCAATGAATGAATAGGAAAGTCTTGTTTTCAAATTTAAAACCTCAGTAAGTGGAACCTCGGTTCACGACCATAATTCGTTCCAAAACTCTGGTCGTAAACTGATTTGGTCATGAACCGAAGCAATTTCCCCCATAGGATTGTATGTAAATACAATTAATCCGTTCCAGACCATACGAACTGTATGTAAATATTTCTTTATTTTTTTTTAGTTTTTAAGCACAAATATAGTTAATTAAACCATAGAATGCACAGCGTAATAGTAAACTAAATGTAAAAACATTGAATAACACTGAGAAAACCTTGAACAACAGAGAAAACTAACATTGCAAGAGTTTGCGCTATACTGTAGCCTTATGACCCGATCGCTGTAAACTTTTTTTTTTTTTTGAGTTTTTAGCACAGGGGGAAAAAAGGAACATTTGAACAAATCCGAACTTTATTTAAAAGCCAACCATAAGCAACCAAGAAAGTAACTTTGCAGGAATTCACGCTAATAGCATTACAACTCGATCGCTGTAAACACTCTTTTTAAATGAGTTTCAAGCACAGGGAAAAAAATGAACATTTGAAAAAAGAGAAAAGTAACATTGCAACAATTCACGGTATGAACCAAAAAATGAACATTTGAAAAATCCGTAATACAAAAACTAACCATAAACCACCAAGAAAACTAACCTTGCATGAATCGAGTTCTGGCATGAAGTGAGGAGGAACTGGGTGGAGAACAATCCGGTCTCGTCGCAGTTGAAGACTTGTTGCGGGATGTAGCCTTCGTCCTCCACTAATTTTGTGAATATTTTCACGAATTCTTTCGCAGCTTCAGCGTCGGAACTAGCAGCCTCTCCATGCCTTACCACACTATGAATGCCACTTCTCTTGCGAAACTTTTCAAACCATCCTCTACTGGCTTTAAATTCCTCACTTTTGCCACTCATAGAAGGATAGTTTTGCAGCAAATTGCCATGAATCTTCCTGGCTTTCTCGCATAACATCGCCTTGCTTACACTATCCCCTGCAAGTTGCTTCTCGTTCAGCCACACTAGGAACAGTTTTTCCACCTCTTCCAGCACTTGAGGCCTCTGCCTGGTTAATGCTGTAACTCCTTTTGAAACATCAGTTGCTTTAATAGATTCTTTCTGCTTTAGAATAGTCGAAATCGTAGATTTTTACTTCTTTCACTCGGCGGCAAGATCAGTAACATGAATGCCATGCTCATACTTTTCAATAATTTCTTTCTTTACTTCGATTTCAATTTTCTGCAAAACTTTCTTCTCACCACTCTTCACTTGCATAGAAGCAATGTTTAACTGCAAAAGCACACGAAATACTGTAGAGCACAAAGAGTTTACAGGTAAAGCACGCACGTCTGACTGAGAACAATGAACAGGGAGAGGCTGAACACCTGCTTAAATACAGTAATCGGCGCATACGAACCGGAAGGGAAACGAAATAGAGCACAAAGAGTTCACAGCGAAAGCACACACGTCTGACCGAGAACAATGCAACACGTGCGGAAATCATCGGCGCGCACAAACCGAAAGGGAAACTGGCTTGTTTGTATACCGAGTATGTGGTCGTGAACCGAGGCAAAAGTTTGGCAAACTTTTTGGTCGTAAACCGATTTGTACGTGTACCGACGTTCCAATGTATTATGGGAAATGTATTTTCCTGTTTCTGATGCAATTTTTTCCCCAAAAGAAACTGTTAAGTACTCCACCCAAAAATTTTATTTTTATATGTTACTAACCCCAAATACTTTGCAGTGGTGACTAAGAAATTTTTTTTACTTCATGTGTTCATGAAGAATGAAGAGAAAGGTAGTAACGCCATAACAGATCTCAGTGGTAGTCAGTGCTGTACAATGGCAAACAATGTGAAAAACATTCATGGGAAAAAGAAAAAAAAATGAATGTGACTTGTGTTGTATAATCTAAGTCTTTTATCCAGTTGCCGACTCAAAATGTGCAAAACAAATACTTTTATTTTTGCTAAAATATTGCTAAAATAGTTACTTCCTGAATCATCAGCACGTAGATAAACAGTAAACCCAAACACTCATGGGATTGCCTTTTTAACTTGAAGATCCACTTCTCGTCATTTGTTGGTTGAGTCCCGTCTTCAATTCAAAAAGGCTCTCCCATGAGTGTTTGGGTTTACTGTTTGTGTGCACGTTCAAAGCACATGGGGTAAGTAACATTTAAAAAAAAAAGTGGTTTTTACATTGTTTGCTGTTGGCGTGGGTTGCCATTGGGGTCTATCAAACTATTTTCTCTTGTTCTGCATTAAAACATGAGATTCAAAATTTTTCTTGGCCATCACTACAAAATACATGGGTCAAGTAAAATATATAAAAACACATGGGACATTTTTCGACATATCTTTAAAAAAATTGCTTTTCAAGATAGAGCATACTGCTAAAACGAACATAAGAGTGCATTCCAAGGTTGCAGGGTTAACTACAATGCTAATATATGCTGGAGCAAAAGGCAAAGCAAGAGGCTACAAGTTAAATAGAAAGAGGCAGTGAATTCTATGGGACATCACTTTCTTCATAACACATGAAAGCCATTCAAGTTTTATATTTCCATCGTCTTTCACAAAGTACCAGCCGATAGAGGGGACGGGGGAAATCAGCAAGGCTTTCCTTATATCCAAGGCAATTTATCCGGACTTACTTTTATTGTGAGCCAATCTAATTTCAGATAGTCAATGGTTGGTATACTGAACCATTTGGTAGTCATGTTCACTGAAGTGTTCGTGGTGTCAATGATACTCATGCTTATAGTAGGATTTCTAAATGCTGGTTGTACAACCAAGCAGTTCATTTTAGAAAGAAAAAAAGTTTATGCAGTCAAGAACACAAAGGGAGGAAAAGGGGAAGCTGTAAAAAGCATACTATCAAAACGGCTCTTTAACAAGTGTGACCGTCACTAACGTACTATAACAACTAATAATATGCATAATTTTGGGGGCATATTTGGCATCTGTCCTTGTGTTTTAAGGGGCAAAATTGTTTAATTTAGGGACATTTTTATCCTTTGCCCTCGATTATCCACGATACTGCTCATCATATTTATAAAGTGATATTAAAATGAATAGAAGACTTGTGTAGTAAACCACAACCAATGAAATGAAAGCAGTCTTAATATAGCTCTTGTGAATTACTTTGTAAAGCAGTCTACCTGCTTGAATATACACCCATTATCTAAATCGTTAAATCTAATTGAGGGGCATGGTTCCAGAATACACCTAGCCAGCATAAAGACCATAGCAGGGACACGGCTGGGGTTCAAGTCTATCAAAGGGCACACTCACACAAACAATTGCATTCACGAACATCAGGCTATTTAGGAGCTGCGTGTTCCCTTACTTGCATGTCTTTGGGATCTGGAAGGAAAATAGGGGGAGAGGAAAGGGGAGAATATTCAAATTCCACATAGACAATAACCAGAACTTTGGAACTGTGAATCAGTAATTGTATACTGGTGTAAATAAATAAATAAACACCTTACAAAAATCAGTTTCTATGGAATAATTAACATTACCAGCATTACACTAAATCAGAGCAATTTACCAATTTATCAATTTTTCTACACCACTTTTTCTGCTGAAGGACATCAGCAAATTACAGTCCTATGCAGAAAACCACTTGTGGATAGTGATATGCAGTATGTCAGTTGAAACAAAACAGCAGTAGTTGTCAGCATGGAGAAATTTCTGTATATAATTTTTCCTGCGATTTAGACATTAGGAAACCACCTTTGTTACTTGTCACGAAGGTGATGCATCCGGTCACCTTCTGACATAACCCAAGATATGGTGGTACAATTGTGGAGTTGAAAAAAGACAATGTAGAATAAACACATTCTTTTCTCTCCAGGTCAAATGACAGATGTGGCACAGTGTGGACAGAGTGAGCTGCATGCAGACAGATCACTCGTAACGCTTCCAGATACACAACAGTGTATGCAAATACAAGAATGAACAGTGAGTTTTCATATGGAATATGGAAGGACTTATGGAATATGGTACAAGCCTCCTTGGAACCGGTTGGGGGTGGGGGGTTTGGATGATTCAAATACATCTATATTGAAATTCTGGTGCATGTATTGAAACACAAACAGAAACGTACACAAGCAAAGAAGGCTGACTGTTAATTCTTGCTTTTGCATATACTGCTGGGTATGAAGTGCCTGTGCATTGCAGTTTTCACATTTCTTAGAATATAAAGTACATTGCCAACACCAATTTGATATGTGCTATGCTCTTTAGCATGGTGCTTACACAGATAGCTCCGTCCAATGTGTCCTCTTATGTGTAGTCCTTTCCCTAACATCAACCTGGTCTAGCTATGTATTTCTTTTTCCAAGTTGTGTGAAACTCTAAAATGGTAATTATTTTTCAGTTAATTTGTTCCCAGTATGGATTTATTTACCTGCAGTTTACATGACTATTCAAATATAACAAAAATAAATTTCAAATTTAAAAAAAGACAATTATCTTGATATGAATTAAATCGAACATAACAACATAGACATATTTAGGTGTGCACTGTGACATACACCCTTATAGTAGAAAACTTTGTAAATATCATGATATATAATTTTGTTTATGACGCCCACCCATACTTGGGGAGCATGCAAAGTCCACAGGTTAGACTTGAAATCTACCTGGATTCAAACTGAATCTTAAGTACTGCAAAAAGGTAATTTTGCACTAAGCAAAGACTTATTTAATACAAGTTTCTTTGATAAAAAGCTGATGTATACTACATGTGTCTGGGCCCCATAATACAAAATTCATGAAACATCTATTATGTGACTTTTAATACTACTGAAAATAATGCCAACAAACTTAAAGCCTTCAATCACATTGAAAATGGAGAAATCAACAATATAGTTGACTGCCTGTAATTTAAGAACAAAAACAAAATGTATCTGCTGTACATGATATAGCACTTATGTTAATCATAATCAATTCTTACATCTTTCTGCTGCATTGATCATGCAGGATAGTAATACCAATGGTAGAATGTAGGACATTATTACATAGAAATATTGGGCGCCCATTATAGTACTGACGGTTAATTAGACATCCAGAACTACATAACCAAGTGCTTTTTTTTTCCTTTTTTATTTTTAAAAAACTTAAGGCGATTATTATTGTTAGGTAGTGTGTTATTGTGGTTAAGACTGTAGACTTCAAACCCTGAGCTTGTGGATTCAAGTCCTGCTACTGAAACTGTATGACCATGAGGGAATAATTTCACCTGCATCTGTTCCAATTGGAAAAACAAAATAAATGTAACCAATTGTGTCTTAAATGTTATAAATCACTTTAAATAAAAGGCATCAGTCAAATAATAAGTACTAATAATATTATTGGGTCACTGGAAGTACTTACTTTAGAATAAGCTATACACAAATGGCCATGAAGAAAACATACCTGCTGTAGATCATGTTTGGCTTTTCCTAGTGACTTAGCTTTTGTTGATAGTCATTGCAAAAGACAGGTTTACAGAAAAGTGTATTAATTTGAATTGAAACAAAAATTAGTAGAAATAGTGTAAAATTTGTGCATTACCATCAATTTTGGAATGTTTATGATTTTCATTGGTTTAACTTAAGCATATCATTTATTTTTGTGTTTTAATCAATTGTTTGTAGTTCACCTTTGAAGTCTGCAGATGTGAATACATAAGCAAAGCAGTAATTGAAGTGGATATACACAAGTGCCAGTACCCTATGCGTTATAATGATGCATTAAGAGTAAGGAGTACGGAAAATTTTCTCATTAGAAATTCAACTGCTACTGAAGACAGTCATTTTTCCCTTATAGTTTTCAAGACTGTGGTGGCAAATAGGGGGGATTGTTCACTGGTAATGTTTTAGGTGCCATGAAGAAAAGAAGTGGGAAGCGGGTCAGTTTTCTGAGCTGCATTCAAGTTTAGAGCTGGTACATCTAAGAGTGTTGGTAGTTTAAAAAAAAAAAAAAAAAAAAACCCACAACACAGCACTTGTTAACCATTGAGCTTTGCCAAACATTCTCTTTTCATTTTACAATGTGATTATGTCTCAATTTTTCCAGTCTAGGACACTGCTACGTATACAGTCATACTGGCTCCTGGTGCTATTTACATGGCCCATCACTCACCTCTACTGCATCCTAAGTTTGCATAAGGCCCACTATCAGCTCAGCCAGAAGCAAGCAAGTTAGTAGGATACAAATAAATACCAACAAATAAAAAAAATCTGACAACTAAAACAAAAACTTGTTGGCTATTTTCTTTTTTTTCTTTGTCACCAAATTTTACTCAAATCCTTCAAACAAGTTAAGATTATGGGGTATTTAACTTTTCAGGGGGGTGGGGGGGTTAACTCCTAAATATTGATATATCAAAATGTCCTTTCTTACTTTCTTCTGACCTAGATTTGCCATCCTGTCCAATTTAAGTTTGTTAATTAAATAGGAAATATGTTTTTTTGTTGGCGAGTCTGTCAACTCTGCAATAATATCTACCTATCTATATACACACACACTCACTACCGATCAAAAGTTTTAGAACACCTCCATTTTTTTCCCCTCAAATTTTATCAGTTGAAATGTAATGAACGACCTAAAACGGTGAAAAGTTAAGCAGTAAATTGCCAGAGGTTTAAATTTAAAGTTTATGTTAGTAAAAACTAGAAAGTATCAGAATATTATCAGGAAACAACTAATAGTTTACAACATATAAATTTTCTGAAGCAATTAAAGTAAATTAAGCCTTGCAAGTTGAAGCAAACAATTTGCACAAGTATTCCAACTTCTGTTGATTACTTAAAAACCCTCTGCTTAAAGAGTTGAAACAGGCTGTGTTAATTTATCCTCTGTAGTACTACATGGACACTATTGCAGTGATAATGGCAAGAAAACGGTAAGTTACAAATGAAATAACAAAGCATTATTACCCTAAGAAGTGTAGTCTTTACATTTAGAGAAATTAGGGGGCTTTGCCCCCTGCTCGCTTTGCTCGCCAACCCCCGTGTTTGGTTTTCCGGATACACACTTTTAAGATTTTTTTTTTCTTTGAATTGTTGCTATTTCATTAGTTTCACTTTTATTTCAGAACTTCTGTAAAAACAATATTTGGAATCTTTGGAGTCCCAATATACTGAATCTTTTAAATGAGGTCAGTGAGACATATGTTTAAGGACTTTGTACCATAATTCAGGATAGGTTTCTCTGTTTGGAATTTTAGCATAGACAAAGCAATCTACATCATCAGCAGTTAATAATATTTTTGGAAAAGTAACTAATAAATGCATGCGAGGTAAATCCCGTTTTTGAAATTCTCTGACTTAAACTTCAAAGCCTTACAATATTTATATACTTATGACATATCACCTACAGTTAGGTCCATAAATATTTGGACAGAGACAACTTTTTCCTAATTTTGGTTCTGTACATTACCACAATGAATTTTAAATTAAACAACTCAGATGCAGTTGAAGTGCAGACTTTCAGCTTTAATTCAGTGGGGTGAACAAAACGACTGCATAAAAATGTGAGGCAACTAAAGCATTTTTTTTTTTGTAACACAATCCCTTCATTTTCCCTTCTTGCTCAGCATGTGTATTGCGCCTGTTTTTTTTTTTTTTCCTTTTAGTCTTTGATTTCCAGTTTTCATTATCTCTAACCTGCTCTGCATGTGTTTGGGCCCCCTTGTTTTTTAACCTCTTTATGATGTTTTACTTTGTTCTCTACTCCTTGTCTTTTATTTCTGACCTTGCTTTGTCCTGCTTTTTTTTCCCCCCCAATGACACCTGGTTCGCGGTGATTATTTTCCCTTTAGAGTAATAATTTGTTTGCGCTACTGCGACCTTTACTTTCTTTTTTTATACTTTCTAATTTTCTTACTTTCATATTCTTTAACTTTCTCCACATGTATATCGCGCCAGCGTTTGTGAATGTCTTTATGAAGTTCTACTTTGTCTTTTACTCTGTCTTTAATTCTGAGCCCGACTGGACGTGCTTTTTTTCAATTCCACTTGTTCCGGGCTGATAATTACTTTCCTTATTTTCAGAATTTGCACCTAGATTGTTCTTTTTCTTTTTTGCTTTTTTTTCTGTCCAATGCATGTAAGTCTCTTTTCTCCGTGCTGCTTTCTTCTTCGCTTAGTCGTTGATGTTTCATTTATAACCTATTGTCCTTATATGCTTTACATGCACTGAGACCCTGGATCTGTGTGTGCTCAAATCCTTTAGATAACTGAATGTTTTGCTGCCCGTTGTCTTATTTGATATTGGTTGTAAGTAGGCCGTGTCTTGCAAGAATCTCATGTTCTACATCATCGCGAGACGGTCCTGGGTCAATCTCTTGGCACAAAGTCTCATGTTTAAGGTCCGTGACCATTCTCTTTCATCTCACGGGTCTTTTAAGTGTCTTCCGTGATCTTAACGTGAAGATCATGTCTCGTCTCCTGTCTTTTTCCGCAGGATTTTTTTTTTTTTTTTTTTAAATAATAGAGAGGTTGCATAGAAATATCAAAGTGTCAGCGAGTACGGTGTCCTACACAACCTCATACAGGTTAAATCCCGTTATAGTGAATATCAAAGTAATTCAATTTTCAGAATGGTGAATGCCATTTATGGGTCGGGACAAATGATTATATAACATCATGTTAAATTAATCTTGTTTTAACAAAATGTAAATTTCAGAATAATTAACTTTTTTTTTAATCAAAAATGGACACTGAAGATAATAATGTGATACAACAAATACTTAATGCCACTCCTACACTTTCTCGCCGAGTCTTGGGAAACCTGCAACAGGTTGTCTCGAAGACAGAGACAGTGTGTTGTGAAATTTACGGTCTCGGCAGTTTCTGCAAGCGTGCAGGCATGACATCATACATGTAGCCAAATTCTGAGTGCAGCCGTACTGAGTGTCTGTGTGCTTAGTTGTGTTGTGTGCCGATACCATACTGTTTTGAGTTTCATAGCACTTCTCAAAGTTTTCGTTGAGATGAACAAAAAAAAAAAAAGAAAAAAAAAAAAAGTGAGAAACGGCGTCAGTTTACACTGAAAAAAAAATTAACAATCCTGGAAAAGCTGATTCCGGAAAGAGGAAAAATGATGTGGGGAAAGCATTTTGGAATCGCGCCTTCATCTAACATCTCGTTTTCACTGTGCATTTTCCTACCTGTGTTTTGATAAAAAAAGCTACATTTAACGTCTCGTATGCATTCTGTATTTTCATACCTGTATTTCTATAAAAAAAAAGTTACATCAAACATCTCATTTTCAAATAAAATATTATTTGCAATTTAAGAAGCAATTTTTTTTTATTTTTTTAAATACAGATATTGTCAAGCTTGGGTCACAGAGTTGCACGAGAGGCAGGAAAAGGGGTCCAGGCTTTCAAGGAAAATACAGGTACTTTATTAATGTATAGAGAAGGCAAGTACAGTCAAAAACTTCATTCAGAATAGGAGCTGTGGCACAGGCGATCGTCCTGCTTTAGCTCCCATGTTCAGAATAGAAGAACACCAGCAGCTCGGAATCACTGCTGTGGCAGACACGGTCTGCAGAAGACAGATTAGGAGAGTGAGGAACAGCAGATCAAAGCCCAGTGTTAAAATAAATGTTAAACATTGGGCGACAAGCACGGTATGCAGGAACAATGATCCTGCAGAGGACAACCAATTCCTTTGCCCTCTGTTTACCTTTTACCAGATGCAGCGGAGCAGCTATGGAGCTGTCCTTGCACCGCTGCCATAAGACATGGCAATTTGCTGATGGCTCCGGTCACAATACTATACGGATTTACCCCATATTCTTTATAACAAAATTTTTTTTTTTTTATGGTCCTGTGAGTTTCACCTAAACGAAAAGATCTGGTAGACCCAAAGTCACAAACCAATCAGAAGATAAGTTTCTGAGGGTCACCAGCTTGTGTGATATGCAGCTCACAGCAAATCAGCCTCAGGAACAGCTTCAAGCACAGGTTAACAATGCAAGTCTCAGTTTCTACTGTGAAGATGAGACTTTGTAGGTTTCACAAGGCAAGTGGCAGTAAGAAAGCCATTGCTTAAAGGACAAAATAGGGCCTTAAAATACCAGGTATGGACTACTTCAGACCGGCAGTAAGAAAGCCATTGCTTAAAGGACAAAATAGGGCCTTGAAATACCAGGTATGGACTGCTTCAGACTGGACAAAGTCTCCTCTTCACAGTAGAAACTGAAACTTGCCTTTTTTGACCATTGTTAAACTGTGTTTTAAGCTGGACACACACACAGAGGGTAAAATGTAATAAAGTAAATGGATCAAGTTACCTTGTTGCAGTTCAGCAGTGTTCTGATAAAAAGATCAAAGAGTTTAATCTGAAATTTGGTTTTGCCATTGCAATAATTTTTTTTTTTTTTTTTGTTCTTTATTTCGCCTTATACAATTTCTTGTATTAGGAATTTGGTAGTTTTCGCATACCCCTTGGGGTCAGAGCGCAGGGTCAGCCATTGTACAGCGCCCCTGGAGCAATTACAGGTTAAGGGCCTTGCTCAAGGGCCCAGCAGAGCAGTGGCCTTTATGGCAGTGACGGGGATTCGAACCGGCAACCTTTGGGATACCAGCGCAGATCCTTAGCCTCATTGTTTTTCATGACCTTTTCACGGAAAGTCTGCCACTCTTCCACAGTTTTAAGAAATTTTTGTCACGCGGACTGGCGTCTCTTAACTTCCACAGAGGGATGCATGAGACTGTTTTGGGGGTGTACATTGTGATGAACTACCACTCATTTATCTCACTTTACAACCACTGCTAGTGGGTTGGAGTTTAGTTTATATTGATTATTACTTGAATAAGAAGGTTAAGAAAACAAAACCGATGAATATTAAAATTTTATTAGAGTTAAATTTTCTAATGTATTAAAAATGAAAGTACTGAATGAGCAAGATTATTTTAAGTGTCTCAATCACAGATCTGGATATCAAACTTTCTTGTAAACTACAGTACTAAGTTGGGAGTAAATGCTAGCAAGTGACATTTTGCATTTTTCATAAAAACAAAAAAAACACTGCAACTAAAGTAGCAACAAACTTGAAATGAATGTATTCCTAAGCAATGAGCTCATATAATGCAGTACCTTAGCACCTTCTGCAATGGCATCCACAGACCATCCATATTTTGGGACAAACTCTAAGGCAGCTGTAAGAATCTTATGCTGTAGCTGTTCTTCAGTTTCATAGTCTTCCTCCTGTTCACCACTTTGATGTGCATAGCTACAATTAGACATTTTATAACTTTGTTGAAAATCAGTCAACAGAATAATAACTTGAAAAGCAAATGTTAAAAAATAGAAAATACAGTGGACAAAAATACTATTTCACATTCAATAAAACAACATAACCTGTCAAGTTTATTATGGAAAAATAAATACACAAAGCTAACAGTTTTACATGAATTTCTTCCGTCAACAATAAATGGCTTATATTATATTTTAAGTAAGGTTTCAGTTATTAAACTGCCAAAAATGTGACTGGAGATAAAGAAAACAAATACAACCGTTTGTAATATAATAAAGGAGTACCATAAAATCAGATTCCACTTAACAGACTGCAAACTTAGCAACATACCTTGTATTTTTAAATTCTGTTTCTGGTTCAGGAGCAGAGGCTTGGTAATGCTTGTGATATGCAGAAGAGTAGTGAGGTGGAGTTTCTTCTTGCTTTGATTCATCAGAAAGTCTTAACACTGCAGCAACTCTAAATGACCTTTCCACTTTACTGATTTGATTTCTGTGTGCTGAAGAAGGAACAGCAATTGCTTATAACAGAACATACTGTACAATTAAAACTATTTAGTAAAGTCTGGAATGAGTATATCATTTATGAATATAACACTAATGGATTCTATTGTAAACAATTTCAACATAAGCTACTTGTGATGATAAAAAAAAAAATTAGATAAGGAATAGCCGTTTTAAAACAATAAGAAATACTGGAATGTCAGTCCTCCCTTTCAAAGATTCAAGAGGACAATGGAAAAAGGATCTCTCACTCAACATATCAGAAAAGGAGTGAAAAGGAGCAATGCAGAGAATTCACTCGAGCTCCATATGCGCAAAGCATACAATTATTCAACTTAAAATGATGTATTGAGCACATCTGTCTCGCTTAAAACTGTCCGAAATGTTTCCAGGGCAAAATCCAACCTGCGAACGCTGCAATCAAGCTCCAGCCCCACTGTGTCACATGTTTTGGGCCAGCACCAAATTAACATCATTCTGGACAAAATTTTTTTTAAATGCCTTTCAGACAGCCTTGGTGTCACAATCCCTCCTAATCCACTAACAGCTGTGTTTGGTGTACTTCCAGATGGGCTTAAAGTGGAGAAGGACAAACAAACTGTGATTGCCTTCACTACACTATTGGCACGCAGACTTATTTTGCTAAACTGAAAGAATCCTAACTCTCCTCTTTTAAGTCAGTGGGTAACTGATGTTGTATACTATTTGACATTTGAAAAAATCAAATTCTCAGTTAGAGGATCTGCACAGAACTTTTTCAAAACCTGGCAGAATCTAATCAATAATATTTTAGAATAAGCTCTTAAAGCACTGAGGAAGCAGATTCTCTTCCCATTTCTTTTTTTTCTCCATTTATCTTTATCCGCCTATCGAACTCATCAATTTATTTTTTTTTACTAGCTTTAAGTTTTACTCTGTTGGCTATGCTCTCTTTCTCAGGGATGGGGGTTGATTTGTTTTCAATCCTATTTTTGTAAAAAAAATGGATCTATTTGTATGGAATGATGACAATAACATCAATAAAATAAAATAAAAAAAAAAATACTGGAATGCAAAATTCAGAAAACACCCCCGTTAGAATGCACCCAATATTACATTACCAGAAAGAAAGAAAGAACCTCTACTTTCTCAACCATAAGCTTAAAATAAACAAGTATTTTGAGTAACAAATAATATTCAAAGAACAAGTGCAAGTTAAAGAAATTAAAGCTTAAAAATTAATTATTTCTGGACTTGCTTTCTGTGATTTCTGGGTTGGCTGCAGCTGGCATAAAGTAATTTGAACCTGGGAAATTGACAGACATACCCATGAATGTAATGGGCAGTGAGGAACCATAACAGCGAGAGGTAGGTGTAAAAGTGGGCTTAGTACTTTTCATTTCCCAGCCACAAAACACTGTGTGAAAGGGCAGTGCATGTTTTCCAATAGTAAGTAAATAAATTGGTAAAAACACTGTTTTTGTGTTGGTTAAAATTTAAATAAACAGTTAAAACACAGTCAGGATCCACATGTAAAGCAATCACAAGCCACAGTGCATCTCTCTAAAACCAATGTTTCCTTACTCACCCAGGTGCAGTCAACCTTCACATCCAACTCTTGCTTCCGCCACCATCCCCTGTCCTTCAGAGGGAAACACTGCAAGCCCTGTACTTTTCTCCTGCCGCCATCTCCTTAGTGGAAGCCCACCTAGTGTGGTTGGTCGCTGTTCCTTCTCAAACTCTCAGGAAAAACGACCTTGCTCCATGCCTGCTGTCAGCTTGTTTTTCTCAGGGTCACTTCACAACCGCCTGCTTACTTTTCACAGCACTGGCTCTCCAATGATTCTGACATTTCTTAATTTTCTTTCTTTTCTTTCTCACTTTACCTCTGGCTCATTTCTCTCTTGATCTCCTCTCTATCCTGCTTAGACCCTTTTACGGAAACTGGCTGAACAGTGTGCATCTGCATATGAATGCAGGTCCAGCTAGTCTCTCCATCAACACCCCAGGGCCGCTTGATCATGCTACTTTGTGAACCTGTGCCTAGCCCGCAGCCCAAGCGCACGGTTTTAATTTTAAAACTGTGCAATGCCATGGACCCCAAATACACTTTACCACACTTCCTTCCTTTACATATTTCACTATCCATATTACTAACCGAGAATGGTAAACCGGATGGCATGGACGCAGGTAACCGGATGGCATGGACGCAGGTACACGGCGATGGGACCATGAGACGTACTGTGCAGGCGCGTACAGCTCAACTAACGGAAATAGCAGCAGGCGTCACCGCTGAACCGCTGAATGCTTTACACCAAATTCAAACACAATACAGCTCAACGATACACACACGAGCCCACCTGGATAAGATCAATGAACGCAGGCGCCTACAACGCGCGTCTGAAACTGCGGAAGCAAAGCAGGCACGGGTTCAAAACGAATGAGCTCGACTGACGGATATACTAACACGAGCCCGCCTGGATAAACAACGCGCCCATAGCTAACGACATAGCCACACAGAAAAGATACTTCTGCACTGCACCCCAGAGTCAAACGTAACACACTACGGGGTCCACAAAGGTCCACAAAGATAGTACGGAATATATAAGAGCACACCCATTGAAAAAAAATCAATTGTGTAAAAGCACATAGTACACACAAATCATGTGCTCTCAGCGCATATAAAGCGTAAAAGGACAATACGGAGAATAGAGACCCAAAGGCATTGGAGAGAAAAAAAGGCAGATAAGAGATTATGAAAGCAGTGGAATTCGAAAAGCTCAAACAAACGATGGCACGATACACATGCAGAGAATGGTACAGAATATGAAAGCAGTGAAATTCGAAAGTATTGTAGCGTCCCAGCCAGGTTGAGGGCTTTTTGGTTTTAAGTGACTGTTAGGTCCGATTGAGGGAAGGCGGAGTACAGCACGGAGGACTGATAGCAGGGTATTGATTTGATGCGGTAGGGGGGGCGTTGGAGAGGGTGCTAGAAAGTTGTGTTTGGGGTTAGGAAGTCAGCGATTGTTCAAGTAAAACTTTTGTGACACTTTATCATGTCAGTCACTACAGTATCAAAGAAAAGATAGAAACGATTGCATTACCGCAAACAAAAGGTGACTAATCATCAGAACCAGGTGTAATTGAAAAAATACCAGGACAAATTGAGGTCTGAAAAAAAGAGTAGACAACAAAGTCTTTTCGCATTCGCATCATTCAATGGACAAAACGTGGATTTACACAATAATGGACCATATGCTATGACAATCTGTGGTCCCACAACAGTTAAAGGAACGACAAGTTCAATTTCAAAGAGTACACAATTCGGTCGGGTGTATATTGATGATCTCGGAGAAGTGATGCAAATTTTAACAGGCAAAAAGAAAGGGGATGTATATATTCCGCGAATAACATTACACACCAAAGGAGATCGTGATATGCCATTCGTAGTAAAATGTTTACAGTTTGCCGTGAGAATAGCTTTTGCTATGAAAATCAATAAATCACAGAGACAAACAGAAAAACACGGATTATTTATTACAGAAACAATATTCACTCACAGGCAGTTATATGTTGCGTTGTCACAATGTGTCTCCAAAAAATATTGTTTTTAATGAAGCTTTAAAGTAAAAGTGAAAATAATGAAATTGAAACAATTCCAAAAAAAAAAAAAAATGTAAAATTGTATATCCAATTAACCAAACACAGGGGTTGGCAAGCGAAGCGAGCAGGGGGCGAAGCCCCCTAGTATCATATCTGTAGTGCTGCTGTACATTTTTCCAGCAATGCACTTTGATCCTGAGTACCAAAAAGTAAAATAGACAATATCATTTAAATTTTTTTTTTTTTTCAGAGTCACAGTTTAAGTGCCAGTAGCAAGAACTTGGCTAACTATATACAGTACAATTAAAAGTGATAAAGCATACCATTTATTACCCTAAAGGTACAAAAAAAAAAAACCAAAACATTTCTTGTGTGTACAAGATCTTTTTTGTGTGCATGTCTTCAATGTTGCCATAACCCTTTCAGCGAAACAAGCCTCTACAGCTCAGAATTTGGTTCTAGTAACGTTCAGAAACAAAGTACTGATGTCAGGTTGCACACATACAAACGATGCCTTTATGTGAAAAACCCAGCTTAAAATATGCATTCAAGAATACCATGTAAACTTTTCAATAAGCTACATAATTAAACAACCCAGAAACACTATCACATATGTACACAAAAAGTTCTTGTGAGTTTTTTTTTTTTTGGTCTTGTACAGTGGGTACGGAAAGCATTCAAACCCCCTTCAATTTTTCACTCTTTGTCATATTGCAGCCATTTGCTAAAATCATTTAAATTAATTTTTTCCCTCATTAATGTACACACAGCACCCCATATTGACAGACAAAAAAAAGAATTTTTGAAATTGTTGCAGATTTATTAAAAAAGAAAAACTGAAATATCACATGGTCCTAAGAATTCAGACCCTTTGCTCAGTATTTAGTAGAAGCACCCTTTTGAGCTAATACAGCCATGAGTCTTCTTGGGAAAGATGCAACAAGTTTTTCACACCTGGATTTGGGGATCCTCTGCCATTCCTCCTTGCAGATCCTCTCCAGTTCTGTCAGGTTGGATGGTAAACGGTGAACAGCCATTTTTAGGTCTCTCCAGAGATGCTCATTTGGGTTTAAATCAGGGCTCTGGCTGGGCCATTCAAGAACAGTCATAGAGTTGTCGTGAAGCCACTCCTTCGTTATTTTAGCTGTGTGCTTAGGGTCATTGTCTTGTTGGAAGGTAAACCTTCGGCCCAGTCTGAGGTCCTTAGCACTCTGGAGAAGGTTTTTGTCCAGGATATCCCTGTACTTGGCCGCATTCATCTTTCCCTCGATTGCAACCAGTCGTCCTGTCCCTGCAGCTGAAAAACACCCCCACAGCATGATGCTGCCACCGCCATGCTTCACTGTGGGGACTGTATTGGACAAGTGATGAGCAGTGCCTGGTTGTCTCCACACATACCGCTTAGAATTAAGGCCAAAAAGTTCCATCTTGGTCTCATCAGACCAGAGAATCTTATTTCTCACCATCTCAGAGTCCTTCAGGTGTCTTTTAGCAAACTCCATGCGGGCTGTCATGTGTCTTGCACTGAGGTATGTGTGGAGAAAACTAGGCACTGCTCATCACTAAACTCTCTTGGGACCTCTGTTAACGGGACAACACGCCGAAGAGCATCCCGAAGTGCGATCACCACATCTGTTTAAGACTATTTATCTGTTGCCGGGGCAACAGCAGGCTCACAGCCCTACTGGGAAGCAATCGCGCTTCGGGACGCACTTCAGTGTGATGTTCCCGTTGGGTGGGGGGATCCCAAAAGAGTTCTGAAACCTCACAATATGAACTGGCATTCAGGCACTAGGGCACCCCAAATTTACCCACTCTGCAGACTCAGTATCCAGCCAGGCTGGAGGAGCCCGAGGAGGAAAATCTGAGGCAGTGGTGGAGCAGCAGCACGTGGGGCAGAGGCAGAAGATACCTGTTGTTCAAGTTGGCAGATAAATCAAGTTTGGCTTTGAATGTAGCCACTTTATGGGGCCGACAAGTGAACATTGGGATTTTTGATATGTTTCAAACGTTAGCAGAGGTTGTTAAAGATACCAAGCTAAGGCCTTCTTTCTCCCAGCTGGTGTATGATCACCTATCTCAGCTTTCAATAGAGTTTGAGCATTATTCCCAACTACAAAAGACCCCTGAAATGGGAAGGAATGGATCTGTGACCCATTTGTGAATAAGCCAGGTGAATCAACTTTGTCTGTACTTGAAGAAGATTAACTGCTTGAGGCTGCAAATGATGGTGGCCTTAAAAGTATGTTTGAGACAACTTCAAATCTCCATACGTTTTGGATTAAAGTCAAGGCGGAATATCCTGAGGTTGCCACAAAAGCACTGAAAAGTCTGCTTTCATTTCCAACATCCTATCTTTGTAAGGCAGTGTCTTCTGCAATGACAGCAACCAAAACGAGATTACGGAGTAGACTGAACATAAGCAACACACTTTGTGTGTCACTGTCTTCCATTGTCCCCAAATGGGATCGTCTGGTTGCAGCAACACAAACTCAGGGCTCCCACTGATTCTACATTATGGTAAATTGTATAATTTCTATTACGATATTATAACTTAATAATAATAGAAATGCAATGTAAATTGTGTACAAAAATGCCCTACGAACCCGCCCCGAATCCTCAACCCTAAAACCGGTCCTTGGAAAAATTTGCTTCTAGTAAAGTGATCCTTGCTGTCGAAAAGTTTGGGGACCACTGCTGTAGATTATACTGTTTTAACACATACTCCAGAAGATTGGGTTGGCTTATTAAGGATAGTTTTAAAGTGACATTTGACAAATAGACATTTTTATGTTGTCTTTGACAATGAATTATTAAAGAAATTACATCTCACTTGTGGGATACCATAGGGTTCTATTTAAAACCCTCTACAGTAAGTGTTACCACTTTGTGATAAAATGACAAAGAATGGAATTAATTTTCTCAGTTACATTGATGACACACAGTTGTGTACATCTGTCTCGCCTGAAGATCAAGATTCTGTAAGTAAGATAATTAGGTGCATGTTAGATATCACTCAATGAATGCTTTAATTTTTTTCAATTAAACTAGGGGGCCCCCTGCTCGCTTTGCTCGCCAACCCCGCCGCCTGCGCTATACGCCAGCAACTTCACGTCTCTGTCACTCGTGTATGTGGATTTCATTTTCACCAAACAACAAACCTTAATTCTTGTGAATAGGCCTCTTCATTGGGAAGAAACACTATGTTTCAGTCTCTGACTTAAAGTTTAAAGCCAAACAATATCTACATAATTCTGTCATATCACCTATGTCCATATATTCGATCTCCTTTTGATTTTACCTTTTCATCAGTATTGCTTTGAATTTTGATTCCGTGTTTGGAATTACATTGTGACACCGCAATGTATAACTGCCCATGAGTGAATATTGTTTCTTTCTCTCTACAAGAAATGTCTGACCAATAGTATTCACAGAAATGAGAAATGACTGAACTGTGTGCGTGGTTATGTGGGCAGGACTTTTCCAAATCTCTTTGCATAAGCTCTTGACTCATGGGATTTCACTTTCACCAAACAACAAATCTTTTAATTCTCACGGCTACGCCTCTTCATTGGGAAGAAACACTACTTTTTTTTCCCCCTGATGGCAAAACGAATTAGACGATCTACAAGTCTCCTAAAGTTTAAATCCAAACAATAAAGTCGATCTCTTTTTGCTGTTCCTTTATTTCACCAAGTAATAATTTCCATTTGTTTGCGCTAATGCGACCTTTAGTATCCTTTTTTTGAGACTTTCAAATTTTCGTACCTCCATTATCTCTAACCTGCTCTGCATGTGTACCACGCCAATGTTTTTGAATTCTTTACAACATTCTACTTTGTCATTTACTCTTTGTCTTTTATTTCCGGCCCTGGGCGTGGTTAAATCTCTTGGCACAAAGACTTGTCTCATGGGACGTGAAAGTGTCTCTCTGAGAAAATCACGTCTTGTCTCCTTCCAAGATTTTTTTAATAGAGAGATACAAAATTGAGGATAGTGG
This sequence comes from Erpetoichthys calabaricus, assembly GCF_900747795.2. Lineage (NCBI taxonomy): Eukaryota > Metazoa > Chordata > Cladistia > Polypteriformes > Polypteridae > Erpetoichthys > Erpetoichthys calabaricus. Next base: position 92,364,660 of record NC_041402.2, on the reverse strand, counting down.
ATTTTGCCAAAAGGATGCACATGGCTGTGGTGAATACGTATTTTAAGAAGAGGGAGGAACATAGGGTTACGTACAAGAGTGGAGGAAGATGCACACAGGTAGATTACATCCTATGCAGAAGAGTTGATCTGAAGGAGACTGAAGACTGCAAAGTGGTGGAAGGGGAAAGTGTAGTTAAGCAGCATAGGATGCTGGTCTGTAGGATGACGTTGGAGATCAAGAAGATGAAGAGAGTGCGGGCAGAGCCAAGGATCAAATGGTGGAAGTTGAAAAGGAAGACTGCAAGTTTGAGTTTAGGGAGGAGGCGAGTCAGGCACTGGGTAGCAGTGAAGAGTTACCAGACAGTTGGGAAGCCACAGCAGATGTAGTAAGGGCGACAGCAAGAATGGTGCTTGGCGTGACATCTGGAAAGAGGAAGGAGGAAAAAGAAACCTGGTGGCGGAATGAGGAAATACAGGAGAGTATACAGAGGAAGAGGATGGCAAAGAAGAAGTGGGATAGTCAGAGAGATGCAGAAAGTAGACAAGAGTACAAGGAGATAAGGCACAAGATGAAGAGAGAGGTGACGAAGGCTAAAGCAAAGGCGTATGATGAATTGTATGAGAGGTTGGACACTAAGGAGGGAGAAAAGGACCTGTACCGATTGGCTAGACAGAGGGACTGAGCTGGAAAGATGTGCAGCAGGTTAGGGTGATAAAGGAAAAATATGGAAACATACTCAAGCAAGGAGAGTGTGTTGAGCAGATGGAAAGAGTACTTTGAGTAGCTGATGAATGAAGAAAACAAGAGAGAGAAGAGGTTGGATGATGTGGAGATTGTGAATCAGGAAGTGCAACGGATAAGCAAGGAGGAAGTAAGGACAGATATGAAGAGGATGAAAAATGGAAAGGCTGTTGGTCCAAATGAAATACCTGTGGAAGCATGGAGGTGTTTAGGAGAGATGGCAGTGGAGTTTTTAACCAGATTGTTTAATGGGATCTTGGAAAGTGAGAGGATGCCCGAGGAGTGGAGAAGAATTGTACTGGTGCCGATATTTAAGAATAAGGGGGATGTGCAGGACTGTAGTAATTACAGGGGAATAAAATTGATGAGCCACAGCATGAAGTTATGGGAAAGAGTAGTGGAAGCTAGGTTAAGAAGTGAGGTGATGATTAGTGAGCAGCAGTATGGTTTCATGCCAAGAACCAGCACCACAGATGCAATGTTTGCTCTGAGGATGTTGGTGGAGAGGTTTAGAGCTGCCAGGGAAGAGGAAGAGAGGAAGGTCTAAGCAAAGGTTTATGGATGTTGTGAGACAGGACATGCAGGTGATGGGTGTAACAGAACAAGATGCAGAGGACAGAAAGATATGGAAGAAGATGATCCGCTACTGCAACCCCTAACGGGAGCAGCCGAAAGAAGAAGACAATGACTTTTAAGTCATATAAGCAAAATATTAATTTTATTGAGTACAGAGTATTCTTCTACAAACAACTAAAGGAAAGGTAGAACACAACCTATTCAAAGCATCAAACTCACTTCTGATACTTGATGGGTTTGTGGCAGCAGACAAATTATTAAGTCCAAGTACTCTGACTTCTTTTTGCATTTTTCTCTCTCTTTTTTTTTTTTTTTAAATCATTTTGCATCTTGTACAGGTGTGAAAATCTATGCATCTAATGGAATGAAACCCCCAATACATTTTGTTAAGCATTGTTATTTGTAATAATGACTGAGAAAATCTTTACTTGTGATTGTTTAGAGAATAGAAAAAGTTCTTGACACAGCAGGTTTTAATGGGGATCAACATTAAACAAAACGCAAACAATATTGAAACGTTAAAAATGAGGGGAAAGGCAGGTCTTCAGTTCAAAAGCTTAATTTAGTAACAAGCTCCCCAGCCCTTCACAAGATGATTTTCCCCCAGAAGTGGTTTATTTAAAAATATGTTAAACAAAATTCATGTGTTTAGTATATTAAGAGCATGCAACTTGATAGCACACATAAAAAAAAAATCATGCTACATGAATAAATTCAGGGTTTTTTTTTTAATTTTTGGCTGGTGTATTCCTATCCTGTTACAAAGAAGAACACATTTTAAATTAAATATACAATTTTAAAGCATTACCACATTAAAGTTAGGTATTCTGACAAGATTACATACTATTCTAGAACAATATATCTAATTACAAATTTCAGGAGAGATTTGAAGTCTTACTTATAGGAAATTGTGCTTACATCAATCTGAATTATAAGAGACAACAGGAAAGCAAGGAAAAACAGCTGATGCTGGGTTTCATATCTTTGTTTCAGTCCCAATTGGCCAAAGTTTTTCTCTGTTGCAACATATCTCGGCAAGCAAAAACAGAGAATGGTAATGTTCTCAAAATCTCAGCATTTCCTTCCCCTTGATGGGTAACTACTTTTGAATTTTTATCAGTATTTTAGAACTAAAATGTTAAACAATAACTGAACGGAGTTTGGCAGTACAAGGCAATAGTCTACAGGAAGCACTTGAAAACATACATCTATGTAGCCGCAAGAATTTTAATCACACATCTGCATATTTTTCATCAATAATTTAAAGACAAGATATTCAGATGTCAATTTTTGATTATGAGTCCTATTACAAATATAAAGGTTCACTGAGCACAAAGGTCAGATTAAATACCAATCTCTGTGTTTTGGATGTTGTAACTGTATATCCCCAGTCTTCTATGAAGAATTCTCACAAACTCAAAACTGACTCCATAATTAAAAAACACTAAGTATGACAGTGAGTCAAGTGATTTTGTGATTAATTGTAACAGACTGACATTTTGTCTCAGGGATATGATTTAAAATTCATTTTGATTAAATAAAAGGAAACAATTCAAAATACCATGAATGAAGAACAATACTTTTACCATGTGTTCCTAAGCAAACTACACTTCCAATAACTACCTAATACATCACAAAAGAAACTGAATTACTGAATAGCTAGTATGTCTGGTCCATGAAAGAAATAATGATTAAATGAGTTAGGTAAAACTTTATATTAATCTGGCTTATCAAGAATGCAAAATATAGAACAAGCCTGTCAAACTCACTACCATTGGTGGGCCGCTTCGACTGCCATACGTGCGTCAGCGGGACGTACTGTAACAAATACTATTATACTATTATACAAAATTACTGTAGCTTTCTTTCCAATATTGAAAACTTTAAAAAATGTAACACTTAAAGTTTAAAGAAAAGCAATTTATTTCCATGCAGTCTCCATACAACAGTATAGAATTAGAGTCTTAGCCTCTTAGCTAGATCCTTATTATATTATATTCATTGCTTATATAGGAGCCTTCCAGTGTGAGATTTATTTATTTTGTCCCGACACTTGGCATCTCTTGTTAGTAACCAGTTTGTCAATATCAGGCTTGAAATCTTGTGCAGCTGCAACTTTTATGAGGGATCAGAGGTGCTCGACGGTAAGTGTTGAGCGATGTGAGGTTTTGGTAGCTTTCATTAACGAAAACAATTGCTCACAAAGGTAAGTGCTTCCGAACATTGACAGTACTCTCAATGCCAACTTACGGATCTGCACATACAAGGGTGGCAGGTAAGCATACAAGCCTGGCACACCAACTTCGTTGTATTTTGCCTTCAGAATAGAATCTGTCTGCACTTCAATCAATTCCATTTAGATATTCTCAGGCGCATTCTCAACATTGTAAGAGAACAGCGCAATGCCCTGTTTGTGTGAACTGAAATCACGAAAATGCTCACTGAATTCATTGCTCAGTAATTCAAGTTGGAAAACAAATCCTCCAAAAATCAAATTTTACTTTACTAAGTTTACTTCAAAGTTTATATTGTAAAATAAGCTGATATGCAAAAAGCCACCTGACCTACAACAATTTTACAAACTCAAAATCACAAAAATATGTTAATAAACAACTCACCAACTTCTCACGTCCACTAACTGTTCGTTACAATACTAGCACAAAATTACATGAAACTAGAGCAAAAAAACGTGAAAATATGCGGGCTATTACTACTCGTGATGGTCAGTTCTGCCCAGTGGCCAGTCTCAGCAGCCCAGTTAGTAGTGTAGCCTTAGCAGGGGCGGCTCTAGGCTTGTGGCGCTCCTCGGCAGAGAAAGAATCGGTGGCCCCTTCGCCTGGCAATGTCAATACGGTATCTTATGCACGGCGGATGGCCACATCCGTTGCGGATACTGCATAGCCGCCTCGTGCTCATGACACGCTTCTATATACGCGTGTCCGTAACTTGAAAACCAAGTGGCGGCCCATGATATTCTCATTATGGCAAAACATTATAATACTACATATAGCTTACTGCTCCGACTCTAGCGACATTTGTAAGTACAGCGTACTAATTAACAAGAAACAGAATGTTTTTCGGCCACATTGCCATCAGCTGTGTTGTTATTTTCTCTTTCTGTTTTATATTCAATATATATTAATTATATATTCAATATATTAATTATTAAATAACACCGAAGATGCAGAATGATTCAATCACAAACGATAGTAATCATTATGTACAAGTTCAGTGCTAACTAGGATCTGTCATGCGGGCCGCACAGATTTCTGTTGTGGGCCGCGTGTTTGACATGCCTGATATAGAACATATTGCATAACAAATGTTTAAACCCACAGGACTATCTATGTTTCATCTCTAAACCTTTGTGGTGATATTCTGGAGGAACAGAAATATATATTTTATGAAGGGAAATATAGTATCCTAAGTCATTAAAAAATTGCAATTTCAATAACTAACCATGAAAAACACTAAATTATTCAAGCAATGAAGAAAACAGAAAATGACAAAATATGCAAAAGAAAAGGCAGCTAAATATGCATACAATTGTACAATACAACAGCTGTATTTAAAACAGAAAAAAAAGAAAATGCAGTGATGGCAGAGAAAACTTTTTAATCTCATACTTTGATGCAGAACATCCATATTACTAAACGAGAATGGTAAACCGGATGGACGCAGGGACATCCGGCCATGGGCCGTGGACGCAAAAGACGTACTGCGCAGGCGCCCCACAAATCCCCCCCCTCCAAGCGACGGAAACCGGATGGAATGCAACGTAAAATAAGAAATGAGGCGCCGCGCCCATAGCACACAGAAAAAAGGAGTCAGACGCCAGCGCCGCACGAAGGCCATTGCACACGAAACGGGACACACACAAAGAAGAGGATTGAGACCCATGACACACAAAGCCCCCCTCCAGTAACTGAAATAAGAAATGAGGCGACGCGCCCCTAGAACACCAAAAACAAAGGAGTCACACGCAAGCGCCACATAGCACACGAAACGGTTCGCACACAAAAAAGACGATTCAGACCCACGACACACAAACACCCCCTCCACTAACAGAAATAAAAAGTCAGGCAACAAGCCCCTAGCACACAAAAAAAAAAGAAGACGCGAGCGCCGCACAAAGCCCATTGAACACGAAACGGGACAGACTACGGACATAGCACACGAAACGTTCACAAAAAGGACGATTCAGACCCACGACCACACTAACATAAATAAGAAATGACACACAAAGCCCCATTTCTGAACGAACCGTCTGTATTAATCATACGTCATCTCAACACATTCACACTATGCAGCATAGGTGGATCTCATTACAATGAGGCACTATTAACCGTTCAACCGCAGAAAAGGCTCCATATTAACAGTGAGTGCGATCCTCCTTATTACTTATCCATATTTATAACGCTGAAGAACAAACAAGTCATGAATTCACGATCACGGGTACAAAACGATACGGCTCAGATAATGGGACCAAACACACGAACCTGCCTGAAAAAACAAAATACACGTCGGCTACAGCGCGCTTCTGAAACTCCGAAAGAAAAAATGTCTCGGCTCCAAAAATGCAAAGCTCAACTAACACAGTTACAGAGACGAGCCCAAATGGACAGACACAATGAATGTAGACGCATGCAGCGCGCGTCTCAAAGTGCTGCATCGAAACAGGAACGGGTTCAAAACGAAACACCTCGCGTCTCAGACATACAAAAACGCCAGCGAAGAGACAACACAAATAAACGCAGACGTCTACAACGCGCATCTGAAATACCGGAAAACAAGCAGACAAGGCTCCAAAAAGAGAAAGCTCAACTGACCGACATACAAAAACGGGCAAGGCTCAATACAAACAATGCACGCCGTAAACTACAACGGGCTTCTCACACAGCAGAGGCAAATCGATTACAGCTCCAAAACAACACGTCCCCAATACTGGACATACAATGACGCGCCTCTCAAACGGCACAAGCAAAACATACACGTCACGGACATCAACGACAGACACCTGCTAAACACTTGCGCCAGTTAGCTGACAACGCGTTCAATAATGAGTCCACTATTCATGAAAATTCATTGGGATTAATGAATGTCATTTGCAATCATTGTCATTCACTTAACTTCCCTGAAGAAACAATTGGCAATACAACTAATGACTTTACACGTTGTTGTCAAAGGGTCAAGTTAGACTGCCTCCTATACATGAATATCCTGAATATCTACGGAAGCTTCTAACTAACGATGTACCTGAAAGTAAAAACTTTATGAACTGCATTACATCCTACAATAGTTCATTTGCTTTTGCATCTACCGGAGTAAATATCAGGCCACCAAAAGGCAATGGCCCATATTGCTTTCGCGTATGTGGACAAATATTACATCGCATTGGAACAGTGCACCCTCAAACAAATGAAGAACGCAAATATGCACAAATCTACATCTTAGATCCAGATGACGCAATCTATCAATGCATGAACCTTCCTAAAAACAAACAATGCACGGAGCTTATAATGAGAAACGTCACTCATATCATACACAATCACCCATTAGCTAAGTCTATAAAAATGCTACATGAGGTTGAAAAGGAGGCCAAAACAAAAGCAACAGCAAAAGGTGTAGCAGCAACTGCAATTGCTTTAGTCTTGATAAAGCTTAGCTATTGTTCCACATGCCATACACTCAGCTATTGTTCAGTCCACCTTAAAATACGCAAACAATTGGCATTGCTTTCAAAAGATACAGTTAGTACAAAACATGTGATGTCCAGATCCAGAATATAACAATTGGTTATTACAACTGGGAGATGGAACACTCACCAATACAGATGGACTTCACCCAGATATTATTACAATTCCTCAAGCCTTTATCTGCGACGACTTAGTTACAGAGATATTTGAAACAGCAATCTCATTGGACCAAATACCCCTTTTAACACAACGCACTATATTATGTCCAAAAAATATTAATGTGGATCACATAAATAACCAAATCATTGCATTACTTCCTGGAGAGACACAGCTCTTTCTAAGCTCTGACAAAGTTGACTCTGATGACGACAATGACCATCTTCATTTCCGCTTAGAATATTTAAACACTGCTAACCCAGCCGGATTACCACAACACAATCTTAGCCTTAAAAACGGTACAATAATCATGCTATTAAGAAACCTTAACACTAAACAGGGCTTATGCAATGGCACACGTATGGTCATCAACACCATGACACACAATGTTATTCAAGCGACAGTTCTTACAGGATCACATGCTAACAATACTGTTCTGATTCCTAGAATTGACCTTACAGGTTCTGACCTGGAATTACCTTTTACACTTAAACGACGACAGTTCCCCATTAAACCTGCATTTGCCATGACCATAAACAAATCACAAGTACAAACCATGGACAAGGTTGGCATCTACCTCTCTCAACCCGTTTTTGGACATGGACAACTTTATGTGGCCTTCTCACGAGTTCGACGTTCATCTGACGTTAAAGTTAAGGTTATAAATGATCCATGCCAAGGAAAATTCATTCAAGGACAAGACACCATCTTTACTACTAATGTTGTGTACAAAGAAATTTTCCAATAAACCTTTACACTGTGCCACACACTTTATTGTTTGCTTTCTATATGCATCATCTAAACCTTCACACTATGCTATATCTCATTCATACATTTTATGCTCTTTGTCATTTCCCAACACCAGGGGTTGGCGAGCAAAGCGAGCAGGGGGCGGAGCCCCCTAGTAAAATAAGATTGAGTTTTTGAAGTGAACACAAGACTCTTGACCAATGAATAAGGTGGAGAGGCAGATCTTCAAATCTAAATGTTAATCTCATGTGACTTGTGTTTCCTGTTTATGATGCATCTATTTCACAATATCTCAGTAGAGAAAAGCCAAGCAAAATGACACCTTTTATTGGCTAACTAGAAAGATTACAATATGCAAGCTTTCGAGGCAACTCAGGCCCCTTCTTCAGGCAAGATGTAATCATCATCATCTTGCCTGAAGAAGGGGCCTGAGTTGCCTCGAAAGCTTGCATATTGTAATCTTTCTAGTTAGCCAATAAAAGGTGTCATTTTGCTTGGCTTTTCTCTACATTCATAATGGCTAACACGGTACAGCACCCTAGTACTACAATATCTCAGCAAAAAAATGCATGCATTTTTCAAGTTTTGAGCATACGACTTGGTAACTAAAATGTTGATTGTGCTACACAAATAACAAAAGATTTTTTTCACTATGTTTTTTTTCCACATTGTTTGCTGTTGTACATCATTTGTTATAACTGGGTTTTATTATGTCATAAAATTTATCGCCACTCTGCTTGAAAACATGAGATTAAAAAAAATTCTCAGGCATCACTACAAACTACATGGGGTAAATCAGTCTATCCATATATTCATCCATTCATTCTTCAAATCAAAAATTAGCACAATGCAGGATCAACCTCCGGATGGGGCTCCTAGCACAGCAAAACTAAAAACAAAACAAAACAAAAAAAACAACACGAAGCATTCGGCAATTGTGAAAAAATGTCAATGACGGGCACCCTAATAAATACGTAACACCTGCACACGTGCTCAGCTTTGGGATGGTTGCACATGTGAGGACTATACAACGATTTGGGGTGTCGACACATCTCGAGAAATATAATGTTCCACTGTCAAAAGGGATAAACGTCCAGTTAAGATAATAATGGCAAAAACGTCGATCGAAAGATTGGAAACCACGGCTTTCCACTTCCCCTTATCATTTCAACGTTTCTTTTTGCTCACATTCGTTCAATGCTGACCAATGTTTTATATCATTACCCCAAGAACAAATGGTATTTTACTTGACAAAAAGAACAGACCCATACTATAAAAAGGAGAGAACAACATGCAATATGAATAATCTGAAACCTGCATGTAATGGCGCTATCATTTAATACTTCGTTAAGAACATTTGATCTTAAAGAAGAGAAGTCAAAGGATTTGTCTGGATCGTTATAATTGAATGGCACATTACAATATACACTTATTAACCCAAATTTACAATGCAGTCATATCATTAAACACGAAAACATCTACAAACTGGTTGGATTGCAGTTAGAACTGAACTTTCATTGCGGAATACTTCACGGTTTTAAAACAAGTAGTTCATAAAATAAACATTACGTATACATTTGAACATAATGTAGAATAAAACAAATATTTACGTTATATTTTAAAAAGCTCTTGACCCTGTCACGGCTTGCAACAAGACGGGACTCTCAACTGTTGATTCCAGAGCTCATTTTTCGAAATAGTTGAACATACCGTTGCTACTTTTTACTTCTCCCTCGCACATAAGCTAGATCAATTTAAAGCGACACATAGTTCGGTTCTCAATCGTTTAAAATACTACTGTAGACCGCCCTTCAGCTCACCTTGCACAGGCTTATTATTTTAATCCCTTAAAACATATTCATAAAATTAAGGCCTCTCTTTCCCCATTTCCACCATACAATCACATAACACACCGAGCCCAACACCAATCCTCAACTTACCGCCAACTAGACACCGCAGAGAGCCCCCACTTGCAGCCTTCAGCGTTCTGAAGAGCGCCGCCATGTTTGCGACTAGACGACTCCGCCTCCTGTACGTCAGTGTCACGCGTCACACCACCTTGAGCTGCTAAGAAGGAAAACGCTGAGCTACTCTTCTGGGTTAACCGTCGTAGTACTTCATTATTTTATTGATACTTTTACAACGTATTTACTATAATTTTTGGTCGTCCCTAAATAAAACTATTAGAACCGGACCAGCCACACCAGTCATATTGTACTACAGGTGAGAAACTGCGAGGTCTAATATTAAACATCTATTTTAATGTCTTTCTTTACCTTATTACTTGTATCATATAGAATAGAAAACTCCGTATGTGGCGAGTACAGTTCCAGTTGCAGTTTGTGTTTGTCGTGTTAAATTAGTTGTAAAGCCGATTGGGACACTAGAGGAAGCTGAGTGGAAACGTGACCTGAGTCATGGTCTGTCATTGTTTGGCTAGATGGCAAGTTAGCGAAAACTGCACTTCTCTTTTAAAATTTTACCAAACTGCTTGCAAAAAACGTATACTTTGTTGGAACGGCATGAGGTCTGATATTAGTATTTTATGCTAATACAACACGGGGTTACAGCCCAAGGTTGGGAGACGCCAATTAAATTAGTAATGCAGAAGATGTAACATCCCGGGGTTTGGGATTCAATAAACTGATGAAGAGGGCCCAGAACATAAGGAGTTGTTTGATCCAGAGCTCATACGCGTAATAGTATCGCAAAGAGCACATGTCTTGAAGGTTCAAGGTGAATTATTGAGTACCAGTTAGCATTCGGGTGGGATTTTTTGAAATCGCCTGTAATAGAGAACTTTAATGTTGCAGATGTTTGATTAAGATGTGTATAAAATTGTCTTCACGTGCTCGGTTTTTAATAATGAGTTACTATTAAGAGCATGACAAAGCAAAATTCGCCAATTGACTATCCTTCTTGTTTGTCTTATTTTCTGTGAACCACTGTAAGGCATAGAATTGATGACATTCATATCCCGTATAATATGCGATGCTTTAACAGAAAGCCTTTAAACTGTTTTTCTATACTTCGGATTATACAAAACTAAACAATAATTATTGTCCGAATATGTATTTTTCTGGAAGGTTTATGCAAGCAGCTTTCGTTTTGATTCTCGTGAAGTGCTTTGAATATATGAAAAGCTATTGACGAAATATGTACTAATTACTTTTATGAGGGGACTATATAAATGTAAAAAAATATTATTACTGTATTAGTTAAGAAACTGATGGGCATAATTTTAACCAAATCCAATTTTTCCAGGTTTGTGCATTGGAATGAGTGACTTGGGAGTGCAGGCTGGTGAGAATGTGGTGCTAATCTGGGGAGCACCATCTTCACCTGAGGCACTGCAGCGTCTACAACAACTTTTAGAAGATGCAGTCGGAGCAGATGGGAAAGTTTTTGTTGAAAATGTGGAGGGGCTTTCTCTTGGTGAGTAATTTTATTAGTCAGGGTGTAAACTATATAGGGTGGTACATTTAGAAGTAGCATTCATTGATCACATATAGGAGAGACAGAAGTTACTCTTCCATTTCAGTATGTTACAAAGATAAATAATGAAGTGTTCAATGAAAACATTGCCATTTACTCAAACAAAATTTCTGACGTACTGTATATGTGATAAATATCTTGGAACTGTTTATATTCTGTTTAATTGTAACAAAATTCTGCAGACACTAAACAGGTCACTGCCAAACACATTGAATGTGTGTTGTAGATTCTTGTTTTATCTATGGATATTCTTTCATTTTTTGGACATCAAATTTATTTGTCATTGGTCAAGGGGGAGGTGCAAAAATATAATAATGCCAATTCTTAAGCATCACTGAGGAGTCTACTTTATTCTGCTACTAGTCAGTGTTCTGAAAATATACAGTATACAAGTCCAAAAAATACAGTACCTTATGATCAGTATTTCTTTATGCAGCTTGCATTGTGCTATATTTCTCATGCACAAGGTAAAGGAGAGAGCTAAGTGACAAATGCTGGCATGCTTATATACAACACCTTTATCAGCCTTTCTGCTCTTGAATCTGTGTATATTGATAGCATGTTGATTTTTTTCTGAAGTAAACTTAGCCACCACAAAAATAAATAGTTAATTTAGCTTTACTTAACTACTTGTGTCTTGGATTCATGTTTCAATTTAATTAACAATGGGGACAGAGGTATAATGAAACAGAGTAAAAATTTAGGAAACAGTTAAGATTGGGCAGTAATTGTTCTGTAACTGTGTATCTCATTACAGTGTACACATCTAAGCAGAACTAATTGGGGCTGGTTGCATTGGTCTTTTTCTTTAGTTTATTTTAAAATCAACTTTTAATTTCATAAAAAAGAGAAAGCTTTTTTCTGCAGATCATGCAGGTATTGATTGAACATGCACAGTGAAGAGCAATTTACATAATATTTTTATTATTATTATTTGACTGACAATTTTGTCCCAGGCATCTTACAACATTTGAGAGATACAATTGGCTACATTTCTTTTGTTTTTCCAATTGAAGCACAGGCAAGTGAAGTGAATTACCCCAATTAGACTTTGATATTAGTGGGATTTGAATCCACAGTCTCAGAGTTGGAAGTCCAAAGACTTAACCAATACACCACAGTCTTTCAACTAGTGTAATTTTTTTCCTAAGCAAATTACAATTTGATGCCCACCTGCTATACTTGTACCCACCCACATCTGAGATGAAGAAGTAAACATGACTTTTTAATACTTTCAAGCTTAACTTCAAGCTTTAAAGTTAATTTAATAAGGAAGCACCTCTTAAATTTTTGCAATCCCTTTTCACATGTGACCATTAAGGTTGTGTTCAAAGTATTAATATGGCAATGTTTTGTGAATAATGCCTTGGCAATCTGTGAATCGATGCAGTGATTGATTTATCAATTTTTACAAATATTATATATTTTGTATGAAGCATGCACATATGAGGAAATAATGCTTTAAAATATGAGTGTAACATTTACAACATCGGGGAGGTAACAAATCTGGCACTTTCAAAGCATGAGCTGCTAAATAGCTCTCTTGTCTTCTTGGAAGTGTTCATGCGATGTGAACTTGAATGTGTGTTTGTTGGTGCATGATAAAAAGCATGCAGAGAGTTCCCAAAAATGAAGCAGTCAGACCATCTCCATCTGTCTATAATTTCCTTGCTTGTTTGACCACTTCTTTAACATGCCATGTTGCTCTATCCATTTTATGTGCGATGAGTGCATTTCTTTGTACTTCTTTGGTGTTTGAGTTTGCTGTGCAAGCTGCTGCCCTCAATTTGTAAACCTAATGTTAATGTTTCCTATATTGTAACATGTGTACTTGAACTTGCATGTGTGTTCTGATTGTTTACATTTTTTATCCTTTCTTTTTTTTTGCCATAATTGTAAGGTAGGGTAATTTGTAGGGCTTTTACCCTTAATCTGTACAGCACACAACATACCCTGAACACAATGCACTTACTATTGTTGCTTTCAGTATTACATTCGAAAAACTCCCTTACAGTTCTTTGCCATTTTCTTCTGGTCTTGTTGATTGCGGATGCCATCTTGGTCATTGAAATATCAGGTAGTGAATTCCACACCTACATGGCGGGTGTGGAATTTTATGAAAAATGCAGCAATAGATTCTACCATGTTTTTACATATAAGAAAATGGAAAATATTTTTTTAATTTATTATTTTATTTTGGATAGTCTTTTCAGCTAGTGAAAAGATTGTTGTTTTTTTTTTTGTAGTTTTTCATCTCGGGCTTGTTAATTATTGAAGTTTTTGAGAATGTTTTTTCATTAATAGTTTTAGTTCTTCATTGTTGTTTATGGTAATAACTTTGGATGGCACAGTAGTTAGCGCTGCTGCATCACAGCTCAGATCACATTTTTAGCAGCAATATTGGTCCAGCATATTTTAATGCTTCCCTAGCCCTCTGGGACTATTAAAACACTTTTGCCCTGCTATAATACACTCAAAACTAGTTCAGATTCTTCTTTCCCATAGACTTCAATGCATTTCACTGAATTCTGTAAAGTTCACAAACATTTCAGTGGTTTTTCCAACTCGTGGCAAACTCCGCAGGTTTTGCTCATCACTAGTCTTCATACAAAGAGCCTGGCAGCAAACATTGCGCCTCATAAAACACCAGCTTAGCCAGTTGAACTAAGTCGTTATGTATTTAAAGTATTTTATACTTTATTTTTATGTTTATTTTAAATATAAAGTATCTATATTACAGTATAATTAAATTATTACTTTTAAGGTATATATCACAGTATAATCTGTGTACATACACATTTCAGACTGAATACAGTGCTTCTGTTGACACAGCTTCATAGGTTAACACTTAGTAATTTGACTTATGTTTCTTTTCATAAGGATCATTTTAATCAACTAATGCAATAATAATAAATACATTTTATTTATATAGCACCTTTCCCATGCTTAATGTGCTTCACAGAAGTTCAAAATGAACAACAGAGAAAAAACAAAAAAAAGATAGAAACAGGAAACCCTGCCAAGACAGCCTGAAAGCAAGCCAGACAATAATTAGAACAACAGACAATAAACCAGAATAAAATAAAAAATTCAAATGCTAGAAGAAAGTCCTGAACAAATGACATATTTTTTGATACAAAAAAAAAATCATCCCGAGCAACTGGGCAGGTGGACAAACTGAAAGAAATGCATTTTAAGTTGTTTTTTAAGGAATGAATTGGGTCAGCTTATATTAGCTTTATTTTATTATTGTGCAAAAAAAATATCAGTAATCACTTGTTAAGTTCCTAAAATACAATATTAGGGATGGAGAATTTAAGAAACATAACCTTTAGTTGTTTCTGACAAATCAGAGGTCAGTACTTAACAATTTAAGACCAAACAAATTGTGGTATTTCAAAGCATGCAGTTCCTGGAGTGGGTATGCCAAGTATAAAAGCTGAAAACCCCATGCCTAGAGATACCAAACATCATTTTATCCATATGTGTCAATAGTCTACTGTAATTTAAGAATTTACTTTGATTTTGATAGGTCTACTGTTATCCAATCATGCCATGTTACTACTGTTAGCAGTGGCTGAGATCCAAGGTCTTGCTGTACTTCATAGCAGTATTAGTGTGTGACCCTGACAAGATGGTACAATCCTTTGGGGGACCACAGATTAAAAAATTTGCAAACTCCTGCTGCAAACTGTTTACATTTAGACAAATGATACTTGCATCAAAATGTTATACTGCAAACTAAGAGAATGCATTTAGAGCAAAGAAGATACAGCTACTTTGTTTTCTTAGCCTCCAAAGTTTCACTTAGACGTTTCTTAGTCATATATTTTAGTAATACTTATTTAAAAACTAAGTTTTATTAATTTAATTAATTAATTAGAATTAATTTAACAACAATGTTTAGAATATGGCCTGAGTTTTTAAGAACATCAACCTCGACAGGGCTGTTGTAATTTGAAAACTACTAGTTTTTGGCAGTATATTGAGGATTAGTTTATGGAGGCAGACATCTTTTGAAAAAGGAGCAGGTGTTATTATTTTGAATCGAATTCAATCCAATCACAAATTGTTAGGTACAAATTGAAAATCAAATTGAATTTACAAGTCACCATTATTACACTGCTCTAGTAGCGGAACAACCACTTTTCACCATGTGTGTTACTTTTTCAAGACGTAACAGACAGCTTCCTGATGTGATAAAACCTTGGTAAAAATGATACATGAAAATTTCTACCAGTGTCTCATTTCTACTTGTGTACTGTAGTGTGCACCACAAGTATTAGCATTCTTGTAATTTATTTTTTTGGAGATTTTTTAACTGTGTGTTTCAATTTTTGGAGAAGTCCTTACATTAAAGTGAGATATGACCAATTAGACAAGGTCTGCCTGTGACGATGTGAGTTTGCTGCATGCTCCCGTCTGCTGTCCGGGAGCCCTTAAACCCAACACCGTTGGTAATGTTACTGATGAGCTAAGCAGTGAGGCAACAACATAACAAGGGGATGGTGCAAAAGTGTCAATTGCTTTTATTCAAAAACAGAACAAAACAGTGTTCAAATAAATAAAGTGCAGTGCCTTCCAAAAAGAGTAATTCTTTAAATAAATAATCTATTAAAACAAACGTGAAACTGGGAGGTTAAAATCCATTAGAAAAATATCTTCTAAAAAACAACGAGGTTAAAATAATGCTGGAAGCATTCCTTTTTTAAAAAAACAACAACAAGAAGCCCCGGTGTCTCCTTTCCTCTGGCGGCTCCCCTGCTGCACCCTTCTGGGCCCTGCAACTGGAGAATCGCCCTCTCAGCAGCTGGCCTTCTCTCCACTGTCCCAACTGTTCGGTTCGCCTTACCGATCCCTGGCTACGGTAGGCCCCGCCAAACAGTGACTTGGGATTCCCCAACTACCAGGGCTCTCACGCTGGAGAAATCCACGTCCCAAGTCCCGACTCCCACTACCTTCCACGGCCATACTCAGAGAGTCATCCGCCCTTCACCACTGGTCACTCCCACTACAAGATCACTCAGCGGGAGCGACCACTACTACTACTCCTGGGTGTCGGCCCAACACCCAGGCTTCCTGTACAGCTGCATGCGCGGGCATGCACGCGCTCGCTCGCTCTCCCACACCGGCTTTCTCTCTCCACTTCCTGCTTTCTCCTGCAACCTCCGTTTGTTCTCGTTCTTTTTTCTTTCTTTTTTCCTATTTCCTTAGCCGCCTTTCGCTTCAATTTTATCAAGAGGGCATGGCAGCTGTAGCAAATTAGCAGCCCCAGGAACAATCACGGATGTGGGCGGTCTCTCACCTGTGCACTTAGGTGAGAAACGCCCACATTACGAATCGCCCCGAGAACTGCTTCAGCCACACAACCACCACACCCCCTCACCAAGCCGCGAGCGCGGTGATTATTTATTTTAAAATGGGCCTCTGATGGGAGCTGGGGACCCGCTATACCACACTGCCTGATAATCAGTACTTACCATACATCTTCAATTATGCTTCCCAAAAATAGTTGATTTGTTTCAATCGAGTTCATGATATTTGTATCCCCAAATTCCATCTGCTGGTAAAGTTAATTGAAATGTTCTACAACACCACAAAAATGTTTATGCCCTGCAGAATCTGTCTGCTGTAGCTTGTCCTCGAATAGGATTACACACTGCTTATCAATTTTTCCACAAAAGAGTGTCTTGTGCAATCTATTAAAGTTTTATCATTAAAAAATTTAATTTTAATTTCTAAAAAGAAAATGTATTCATATGTCACAACCTTAAATACAAAGAGCAGGGCAAAGTTCCAAATGTAGGGACTTGGTTTATTAACCTCATTTTGTAGGAACCCCGAATCCTGTGATGAACTATCATCAACAATGGTAGCTGTCATGTTTGGGGCACTTGGAAACATGAATAAAAGTCGAGTTGAAAAAAAAAAATCCCCTCTATCTTCCCAGATGCTGAGTTATGTATAGTTGGCCCCTAAAAAGTTGCAGCTGAAACAGCAAGTCTCTTCTCAAAGGACAAATGGTGTCAATTTCCCATGCCTGTACTAGAATGGGGGAAGTTATCCATATGGTAAATATAGTATTTACAATATCACACATAAAAAGAAGGCAATGAACAACATTTACAAACCAGACACAAATATCACTAACTTTACATAAATAGTGCTTTTAAATTCAGATTCTTTACTTGAAAATTTTCTTTTTTTTGCAGTGGGCTAAACATTTCAGTTTTGAAAACTGGAAAAAAATCTTCTGACAGCCTCACAATTGCACTTAGAAGTGGAATTCTAAAGTTGTTGCAAAGTTAAAATACAATATTTTAACAACTTTGCAGTATTGATTTACTGATGATAATCAGCATTGACAAATCGATCCCAACTTAGACTCACCTCCCTGAGTCTGCTCTTGAGAGAAAAGGCAAACCACTTTATATACATTTAAAAAATTTTTCTCTACTGTACCAGGCATGCAAGAACATGAAGACGGGAATTATTAAAGTATGCTTTTATTTAACATACATTCTTTGTAACAATCTCATATTTAACAAACAATAATTTAAGTCTACATTTCCCAGCTGAAATAGTTTACCTCTGAGGCGCAGTGGCAAAAGACTGAAGAATCTAATCCCCCTAAGTCCCTTCTTTATGCACTAGTGTTCTTTTAACTTTCCTGACCATGTCTTCTATAGTACTTTTTATTTTGTATTTTTTAGGTGTTCGCGGTCCCAGCTTATGTATAAAGAGTTCTTTTTTAAAAGCTATATTTCATGGCCCATTCTATCTTTTATGTTTAACATTTGCTATTTTTGTCACAAGGCTTCAAGGTCTAAAAGCTTATCTCCCCCTAAACCACTGCTCACATTTTCAGTTTCTTAAGTAGCATATGCACATGTGCAAATTGACATCTGTAAGGTCATTTTACGAACGTCAGTAAGCACCTTAGTACCAATTTGCCAAACAAATGGTTTAACCCATTTGTCTTCCTAGAAGATGATGCTAGACTGCTTCCTAGTTTGCTTTTTATTTTTTTTTCTGAGATGTTGAATTGCAGTTCTTGAAGTCGATTGTGCTCTCCTTAATAAGAGTTCACATGTACAACTTTGCAATTAGGAGGGATTCATTATAAATTGTGCATCATTATATTGGTAGCAGTCGATAGTTACATTTATATATAAAAAAAAAAAAAAAAAAAGTATTGAATCTAATATCTAGTTTATTTCTTACTATAGTGTGCTAATATGATGGCACATTAAGTATGCACCACAGAAGCAAGACTGCTTGCTGAAAACACTGTTCAGTTAAGTGTTTAAAGTGTTTGCGGTACTGTATAGTCATTTTTTATCAATGAATGTTTGTGAAAACAAAATAGTTGTACAAAGCACTTGTTGTTGTTTAGCTGGTGGAAAGTTAAAATGTGTAATACGAGTTTCCTTAGTCATTTTAAAGGGTACAGACAAGTGTGCTGTCTAATTTAGCTCTAAATGGGTAAAGCTTGCATAATGAACACCAGTAGTTCCCAAGTGGTTTTAATTAAAGAACACTTTTCAACGTGGTATTAAAAAAATGGAAACCTGAACATTTTTGTTTGTCAGATAAAACAAATTAAAAAAAATCAAGAATATTTTATCAAAAATACAAAAAATATCAAAATGAGTAAAACAAAATTAATATAAATTGATATAAATTGTTCATTAAAGTGAAGTATTAAACTTCTTTCTTTTTTGTACTCATTTAAATTTGGCTTATTTGTGAATTGCTGAATTCTAGTATCGGGATTAGCATCCAACTTGCTTCTTTATTGTGTTTTTGTCGCAGTGTAGACAGAAAATCTGCTTTCACATAAACACGTGGTACTGAATGGTAGCAAACAATAAATTTCCTTTTTGAATAAATTTGGGTATTTTTCTTTTTAAGTCGCATCAAAACTCATTTAAAAAAAAAAATTCTTCCGATCTTGTGTTTAACTGGCTGTCTGATGTCAGGTTAATGAAATTTTCGAATTCTGAAGTATGTAGTTCTACCGTTTTTCCTTTAACATGGAAAGGTTTGAAAAACTCAGTAGTTACTGTTATAATTCAGAAAATGAAAATATTAATTTAATGCTACAATTATTGTTTTAGAAGAAAAATTTCCTTTTGAATTATATTGCCAATTTCATGGTTTGATTCCTGAGTAAAGTCATTTAAAGATGGAAAAGGATCCATATTATAATATTTTCAACAGCCAGGATCCATGATTGTAACTTTAGTAATAATGATTGTAATTCATTTTTTATGTTGAAAATTTTTTTTTCCCTTGAAGAGAGAGAGAAATGTAATTTAAGTTTGTGAATATATCTGTGAGATAAAGTGTTTGGCTCAACCATGAAACAGTTGTAATGTGTAAAACACTGCTAGTGGAAATTTATCATCCATATTACTAACCGAAGGTTGTAAACCAGATATGGACGCAGGGCGCATCGAGGCGCACACGCACTGCCGCACTGCACAGAAAACACAGAAACGAGAAGGTTGTATACCGGATGTCACGCACACTGCAACGAGCCCGTCACCTGTAAACTAGACTTGCTCTAATCCACTGTGCCAGTAATGTAGATCACACGCCACAGAGCAAAAAAATACAAACGAGCCCACCACAGAGCAAAAAAATAGCACAGGGCGCATCAAGGCGCACGCGCACTGCAACGAGCCTGCCACAGAGCAAAAAAATAAAAACGAGCCTGCCACAGAGCAAAAAAATAAAAACGAGCCCGCCACAGAGCAAAAAAATAGCGCAGGGCGCATCGAAGCGCACTGACCAACTGCGGCGAGCCCGCCACAGAGCAAAAAAATAAACGAGAGGATTCGAAGGTTGTATTACAGTACGGAAACCCCAGAGGTCCACACTACACAGCATATTTGAATCACATTACAGTATTACAGTAAGGAATCCCCAAAGGTCCACACTACACAACATATTGAAATCACATTACAGTATTACAGTAATACATTATTAACAGTCCAGCCACAGAAAACACAAACGCCACCAGATGGAAAGAAACCATACACGAGCGCTCCGTATTAAATGTAAGTGCGATTATAATTCTTAACAGTAGACGCCGTATAGCTAACGGAGTCACGGCTTCAAAAACAAACAGCTCAACTAACGGAAATACAAAAACGAGCCCGCATGGATACACATGATGAACGCATGCACCTACAACGCGTTTTGAAAACAGCGGAAGCAAAACAGTCACGGCTCCAAAACGAAACAGCTCAACTAATGGAAATACAAACACGAGCCCGCATGGATAGACACAATGAACGCAGGCGTCTTAGTAACGGAGGTGTTTGGTGAAGCAATCTCATTAGACGAAATACCACTTTTAACGCACCGAGCTATATTATGTCCAAAGAATATTGACGTTGATCAGATAAATAACCAAGTCATTGCATGGCTTTCTAGAGAAAGCCGCCTCTTTCTAAGTACTGACAATGTTGATTCTGAAGACGAAACTGAGCATATTAATTTCCCATTAGAATATTTAAACACTATTAACCCGGCCGGGTTACCACAACACAGTCTTAACCTTACAATGGGGACAATAGTCATGCTATTAAGAAACCTTAATACTAAACAAAGTTTATGCAACGGTACACGATTAGTCGTGAACACCATGACAGACAATGTTATTGAAGCAAAAGTACGTACAGGATCGCATAATAACAATACTGTTCTGATTCCCAGAATTGACCTTACAAGTTCTGACCTGGAATTACCTTTTAAACTTAAACGCCGCCAATTTCCAATTAAGGCAGCATTTGCCATGACAATCAACAAATCCCAAGGTCAGACCATGGACAGAGTTGGCATTTATCTCTCCGAACCTGTATTTGGACATGGACAACTTTATGTGGCCTTTTCAAGAGTTTGGCGTTCATGTGACGTTAAAGTTAAAGTTGTAAATACTCCATACCAAGGAACACTCATTCAAGGACAAGACACCATCTTTACTACAAATGTTGTATATAAAGAAGTATTTGATTAAATATCTGTAATCTACCATTGGATTGCTTCTTTACTCTCTATGTACTTCATGTACACCTTTACCCTCAAATATATTTCATACATACATGTGCAGCGGCACAATGACATATTGTACTTAACACTAGAATTACCAGAGCCTACGAAAAAACTCGTATATCCGGCCCACCTTAAATCGCTTCTTAAATCCGTTCACACCTCTCCGCCAGCATCCTTTGTCCTCTAAATGTGCTGATAAAAGACAAGCTGCCAGCAGCCGGCTATTCCATCCCCCCACCGACTTAGAACGTGAGCGAACTTTTCCCAGCTCATGCCTTGATTGATTATGTGGGAGTGAAGTGGAGTTTTACAGTGGAAATGATAGATCGTTATTTGGAAGACACGAATGAAATGCGTGTTCCGTTTCTAAAGTAATCTGTGTAAACACATTGTTAAAACAGAAACTTTTTCATTTTTTAGTAATAAATGTTACAAAATGTAGTAGGCATAAACTATAGAATATGTAAAGTCCGAGTTCCAAAGATCAAATAAACACTTTCACAAAAGCTTCAAGAATGATTCAACAGCTTCTGTGGCGTAGCGCGCTAAGGTTTGCCTCTTAGCGCAGAGCCGCTTTTCCTTGCCTCACAGACCTGAGTTCGATTCCCCGCTGGGGATGAAGTGTTGCTTTTTTTTCTTTTTCTTTAAACCTCAAACGGACATAAAATTTATACATTGGTATGCACTGTCAGTTACTGAGATCGTTATATTTTCATGTGGGATGCTCCTTTTAAAATATTTTTTTAACAATTGAGACTGCAATTAACAGGAACAACTGTCCTTATAACTTATTTTTAAGATCCATAACACACAGACAGACAGAGCACTGCGTAATAGAGAGACAGACAGGCAGAGAAGTCACTAGATATATAAATAAACAGGGAAGCCACGTGTACTGAAAGAAAAAAAGATCAACACCTTAGCGCGCTACGCCACAGAAGCTGTTGAATCATTCTTGAAGCTTTTGTGAAAGTGTTTATTTGATCTTTGGAACTCGGGCTTTACATATTCTATAGTTTATGCCTACTACATTTTGTAACATTTATTACTAAAATATGAAAAAGTTTCTGTTTTAACAATGTGTTTACACAGATTACTTTAGAAACGGAACACGCATTTCATGCGTGTCTTCCAAATAATGATCTATCATTTCCACTGTAAAACTCCACTTCACTCCCACATAATCAATCAAGGCATGAGCTGGGAAAAGTTCGCTCACGTTCTAAGTCGGTGGGGGGATGGAATAGCCGGCTGCTGGCAGCTTGTCTTTTATCAGCACACTAGCAAAATACCCACGCTTCGCAGCGGAGAAGTAGTGTGTTAAAGAGGTTATGAAAAAAAAAGGAAACATTTTAAAAATAACGTAACATGATTGTCAATGTAATTGTGTTGTCATTGTTATGAGTGCTGCTGTGTTTTATATATATAAAATACACACACACACATATAAACATATATATATACATATACATATCTACATATATATATATATATATATATATATATATATATATATATATATATATATATATATATATATATATATTATATATATATATATATATATATATATACATATACACATCCACATATCAACATATATATATATATATATATATACACACAGCGGTGGGTTGGCACCCTGCCCAGGATTGGTTCCCTGCCTTGTGCCCTGTGTTGGCTGGGATTGGCTCCAGCAGACCCCCCGTGACCCTGTGTTCGGATTCAGCGGGTTGGAAAATGGATGGATGGATGGATGGATATATACACACACACACGCTTTATGGGTGATGATTGTTTTACTCTTTTTATGTTTATTTTATTTTATTGTAGAATCAACTCCTATCTGCGCACAGCAGGGCAGCCGTGGGCGGATGCGTATGGTGTATTCACTCCATGTTATCGTGCATTGCGCGGTCAGTGGTATTTTGATAAAAGAATTTGAACAACATATAAGAAGCGTATAAATTATTAAACAGTAAAACATTAACATTTAAGAAGTAAAGTTACATTAAGTACTACTAATAATAATAATAATTCATTACATTTATATATCGCTTTTCTCAGTACTCAAAGCGCTATCCACACAGGGAGGAACCGGGAAGCGAACCCACAATCTTCCACAGTCTCCTTACTGCAAAGCAGCAGCACTACCACTGCGCCACCTGTGAGGACAGTGCCTTCGGGTATACCTCATTTTTTGTTTGCCCATTACATGCTTAAATGTATACATTTTTTGGTGCACCTACCCGAGAACACGCGACATATAACCGAGCGTGGGAGAAGCATGGATTTTAAACACGCGTTGAGTTCATCTGCTGGTCTCCCTCGTGGAATAACTGGTAATGTTTGACTAAAATCTACAGCGAGTAAAACGACATTACCTCCTATTATTTTTTTTACGATCTCTGAGATCTTGCTTTTTTTCGGTTCAAGGCTTCATAAGCTCTTTTATGTTGTATGGTGTACTTATCCCAAACCATCATCTTTGAATGTTGCAAGACTTTCGCCTTGTATGTAGATCGGGGGTAATTACATTCATTGCATTCCTAGTCTGAATCACAATCTGATTGTATGGGTGGTTACCTGGCACTGTAGGGTTGCCACCCGTCCTTTAAAATACGGAATCGTGCCGCGTTTGAGAATGAAATTGCGCGTCCCCGTTTTGAATCAATACTGGACGGGATTTATCCCGTATTTTTTTTATCATTTTTTTTTTAAAGCAGCGTCTCATGCAAATCATCCCACACGCATTTTATGAAGATGCCTCCTTTCCTACTTTTGATTGGGTAATACTTGATGTCATCGTTAGTTTGATTGGTGTTTTTAATTGTCCAGTGAGGAGGGCGTGTCTTTTAAGTACAGTCTGCAAAGTGTTGGCACTGAGATGTGGCGTCAGCGCCATAGTTGAAGCCCCTAACGTTGCAGTCAGCAAGTCGGCTAACATCCGCCATGTGCCGTCTTTCAGTTGCGAGAAGCACATCATAGAATGGTTGAAACTGTTGCCCCTAACGTTGCGCCACGGCGTGTGGTTCGTTTATACCTCGTGTCTTCTCATTAAACTTTTATCTCGCGAATATGTTATTGCAATCCCCAGCGGGAGCGTTTCTATAAACTTAATTTAAACTTACGTTTTACACCGTGCTTTTTTTCCCTTATGAACATGCTTGTATGCTTAACTCGCTCCGTTCTCAATTGTTTAATTAATTTTTTGCTCTTCGCTGTTTACGACTGTTCCTCCATTTCCCCCTACTTCGTTCTTTTATCTCGCGAATATGTTGTTGCAATCCTTAACGGGAGCGTTTCAATAAACTGATTGAAAATAGTTTTGCATTTACCTTTTTAGTAAAAGGCGAGCTTTTAAGCCTGAGAAATCACCCCGTAAATGCACACGTTTAATTGCACATGTGTTAATATGTATGGTTACACAGTATTAAAAGACAGTGAACAACGTCAGTTACCTTTGTTCCCGCGTTTGATAAAAGGTGAGCTTTTAAGCCTGAGAAATCACCCCGTAAATGCACACGTTTAATTGCACATGTGTTAATATGTATGCTTACACAGTATTAAAAGACAGTCAAAAATTAACGTCATTTACCTTCGTTCCCGCGTGTGACTCGTGCTGTAAATCTCTTCCTTGTTTTTAGTTCACGTGATTACGTAGGAGGCGTGATGACGCGATACGTGACTCCGCCTCCTCCATTACAGTGTATGGACAAAAAATATGTTCCAGTTATGACCATTACGCTTTGAATTTCGAAATGAAACCTGCCTAACTTTTGTAAGTAAGCTGTAAGGAATGAGCCTGCCAAATTTCAGCCTTCCACCTACACGGGAAGTTGGAGAATTAGTGATGAGTGAGTCAGTCAGTGAGTGAGTGAGTCAGTCAGTGAGGGCTTTGCCTTTTATTATTATAGATTTAGAGGACAAAGGATGCTGGCGGAGAGGTGTGAACGGATTTAAGAAGCGATTTAAGGTGCGCCGGATATACAAGTTTTTTCGTAGGCTCCGGTAATTCTAGTGTTAAATGACATAACGATTACATTTCAATTTTAGTTTAAACATATTAATTAATATAATTACGGATATATGTATTTAATTAAATCCATACACTCCCACCCTCCATCGTGTGTCATCCCTCCAACGATTATATGGAACACAGAGTGATTGCCATTCGTTCATTTGCGATTCGTTACAGAATCGGGGATGTACTGGTTGTGTAAGAATAGGGCAAACTCTTCTTGTAATTCAAACAATCTTCTAAGAATGTTACACACAATAGTTATCTAATCTTAGTATGTAACAGCAAAGATTTATGTTCAGTACCCATTTGTTCACTTAGAAGTTTGAAAAATCATATTGTAATTGGTCGAGTTTTCACAAAGTTAGTAATTTTCACTGCTCCATTTAACACACGTTTTAAAGATGAAGGGATATTTCAAGCTACAAATTCATGTTTATAAAAAACACTATTTGTACAGGTTTTTTGCAATTTTTTTTAGTTTGTGTCACTGCTTCTTTCACTGGTAACCCCACTGACCTTGCACCATCTCCACTAGTGCTGGGTATTGGCACTGATGTCCCTATTTGATTTGATTCCAATTCACAATGCCCCAATTCGGTATCATTTTATTACAATTTAACTTGACCAAATTAGTGTGCACTGATATGTTTGAAGTGGTGGCTTTTTTAGAAATTGTTTAACCATGCATAGAGAACATTAATATAATGTGACAAATTTCAGTTACACTTTTATTTGAAGAATGTCTACATAGTGACTTCATAACATATGCATAAGCATGGAATGACATTTAAGAGGAAATACTTGATTAGTAATGAACAGTTAACATCAGTATTTGGAAGAAGTGGAACAAAATATCATTGCTTCTTTTAAAAAGCAAACTTTTTCACAGCACTGTACTCATTCAAAATTCACTGTAATTTAACTGCCCTGTATCATCTTATCAGAGTCCACACATATTAAATTGGAGGGCTCCTTGTTTTAATACAATGCAATGGCATCTACTTTGTAAAAATCTATATAATTTTGCAAATATTATTATATAATAATCAATTATTGCTCCTTAAATAATAAATGTTATTCAGTAACCTATTTGTGTTTTATGAATCTCCATATAGGTAGATAGATAGAAACTTTATTAATCCCCAAGGGGAAATTCACATACTCAAGCAGCAGCATACTGATAAAAACAATATTAATTAAAGAGCAATAAAAACAGTGCAAGTTAAAAAAAAAAAAAAAGCAAGGTGGAGAGTGCAAGGCAGGTATAATAGACAATAATCTTGTATAGTGTTAATGTTTACCCCCCGGGTGGAATTGAAGAGTTGCATAGTGTAGGGGAGGAATGATCTCCTCACTCTGTCAGGCACTCTTCAGCTAAACTGTTGTCTAATAGGGGAATAAGGATACAGATTCACGAGGTAGATCTTGAAATTTTAAGAATCAATATTGAATCATTTAAAAGAAAATTAGTGATTAATTGGAAAACTGATATATTTACCCAGGCCTAATTGCTACCTACATCAACACAGTTCTCCCAGCTTGTATCAAACGATTTTATGAAGATATGTGGAACATTTAAATATCATTTCTCCTGTTTTATTGATTTTGTACATTTTCACATGTTTTTTCAGAATAATTATTTAAGCAATAACATACGAAAATTAATTAAACTGATTTGTTAATTGTAAAGAGTACTACTCACATGACTGAAGCCTTAAAAAAAGTTCCTGTTCAATATCATTGGCCAAATCATGAATTGTAGGTGTTACTATTATTTCAGAAAGAACCTTTTTAATTTGTTGAAAGGTTTATTCATCTTTGATGAATGTTTTTTGAGAGTTTCAAAAATTGTATCCACTTCACCACCAAGTGCTATATGGTGGCTTACTTTGTACAAAGCCATTATTGCTCTTTCAGTGTCCAACAACATTTTTGACATGAAATGTTTAATTTGCTCAAAAGACTCAAGTTTTTTTTTTTTTTATTTGAAATCTTTATTATCATATTCTGAATGATTCATTTAAAAATGTCTCTACAATTTAGCTGGTGCTAACAAAATATGCATAAAGCATTGGAAGCCTCAGAATTTCTAATGGTTGTGAATCCGAATAATAAACAACTCAAGTCATATTTACATTTTTAATACATTACTGATGATTTAGTATGAGCAAACAACACTTTCCTTTTTTTTTAACTTATCTGCTTCACTAGTAGTACTAGATAGATAGATAGATAGTACCTTGATCTGGTTTTGTCATCAGTACCCGCTTTACCAGTGTCATTTTCTTTTTTTCTTTTATTTATTTATTTATTTATTTATTTTCATGGTTTTCACCGTTTTCACCGTTTTATTTTTCCTTGATTCGGATTTTTGGGTTTTTAAGGTTTTTTTTTTTTTTTTTTTTTTTTTACTATAAGAAAGTAGTAATGGCTGCAACAAAACAAACAATAATGAAATGGCACTTTATATTCCTTTTAATGAAACAGCATGCTAGCACAGCGGAACCTTTATTTTGCAGTTTCATTCATCAGGTAGAAGCCCAGATTCCTCCATGATGCCGTATGCTGAGACTGCAGTAGGACAGTTAGTGCCCTCCAGAATTGTATGAGCTGTTACTAGTTTGATGCATCCTTCTGAGATGAAGGTGAACTTCACTTTTAGAAAAAAGAAAGAGTTACCCACATTTAAAGCCTTGTTGCATCTGAGGAGACGTCTGCTATTCCGCCAAGGTTTGTAGGTGCGAGTTTATAATGGAAGAGTCAAATGTGGACTTTACATGCCTCGTCACCACAAGGGAAAACATTTATTAAATTCTGAAACATCGTTGTTAATTTTTAAAGGGAACCCATTAACAACCAGTGCGTTCACTAGTAACATTTTTCTATGGGAATGACTGTTAATACCTGTTAAATACCTGTATAATTTATTTGGTTAAATGATACACAGTAAATACATCACGTACAATTAGAACTGCCTACATAAAAGAATTACCATACAGCCAAATTTTTACCCACCTATCACTATGATGAGAACACTGTGGTCTTGGCTATGAGTCGTTTCATCAACTACAACATATATTTTCTTGCCATGAATCTTTAGAAGAACGGTGTCCATATATTGTTCAAAGACTTCGGGCAAATGAGTGTGACGAAGACTGCTCTCATTTTCTGGCAGTGCGCCTCCTTGTTTACAATGTTTAATAAAGAAAGGACACATCTTCGTCATTTTTTTCAAGCATTATGCCTGACTCACATGCACACAAACATGCGTCTTGAATCTGACGATTTTTGTGTTTCCTCTGTTGTTACCTGAAGGGGAACACTTTTTGATCTTAATGTCTCCTCTTGAGATGGGGTGTTGATTTTACGTGGTCATTGCAAGTATCTTTTCGTGTCCAGTCTATGGTATGCTTGCAAAACTTGCAGAAAAGTTGTCCAGATTCGTAAAAGTCGCCAGGATATTGTTGTGCCCTTAATTTTGCAGTTAAGCTTGTGTTTCTTTAATTTGTGTGCCATTAATGAGAAAACATGCAGAAAACGTGCACGAACAGATAGAGGCATGACTGGATTTCTACGAAGAATTGCGTTCACTTGAAAAACAAAAAACTAGAAAATAGTATCTGAATGACAGAACTACAGATTATTCAGTCATTTAATTTAACAGGAAGTTTTATAACAGTCACCCCTTCAGTCTCTAAATTCTGCACATTTCCATATTTAAATCTAAAGTCCAATTTTAAGCATTCCGTGATTCCGTTCCGTGTTTTCCGCATCACGGAAATCAGGGCCCTATATGTGAACTTTACTTTAAAACTCCTTCCCCTAGCCAGCAATCCATATTTTGTGATAAGCACAATATAACATTATAAATTTACAAAAAACAATATCCACTCAATTTTTGTGTTAAAAATACATCATACAGTACATTGAATGCAAATACAAAGTACACAATAATCACTGATTCATACGTCTATTCAAAGTGTTGTAACTGTCAACAACCTCTGTGACAGCAAGTGTCAGTGAACCAAATATATATTGGGTAGGGAGACATCTTTGGAGTATAGCAAGAAGTGATATAGTGAAATTAGGTTTGAACTGTATTCACGTATTCATATTTGATAAAGCCTAAACTTAAGAGTATTAATATTTTAAAACCAGATATTTTTTCATATATACTATATATACTTGGTGTTTGAGCTGTAATTTATACTAATTTTTAGTGTGGAATCACTAATTTTGCCAGTGGAGAAAACTTGGGAACCCCACGTCTACACTACAGTTTGCTGCTTTTTTGACAGTCAAGACAACCTGAAAGCAAAATTCACTCTTATTTATGGCTGTAGTATGCCATATTTGCATTTAAAATAATTAAGAAGTAACATAAAATGCTTAATAAATCATCATGTGATTGTGTTATTCATTGTTTTTCCTAATAATTATCAAATTAAAGCAGTTCTGAGGGTTGAGAGAAACCTTAAAGAGAAGGAAACAAATCTGTTGAAGTCTAAGCCAGTCTCACATTCTTCATGTTATGGCCTACCACAAGCTGTGCTTGATGTAGCAGGTGAAGAAATGGACTAGCCAGTATCTTATAATGCAACACTCGGCTGACAGCGGATGAGGAAGTGAAAATGGGAGTGAGGCGGGCAATAAAAATTAGCCACTTTCGAGAGGCATATCTGAACCTAGCAGGATCTTGTCACCTCTGTAGTCAACTGCTATCAACACCCGCTATCAACACCCACTATGGGTTAACAACATCAATGTTTTCTGGATACATAACTCACCCTTCTGTGCATGAAGAAGATTAACACATGTGGTCTGAGTTGAAGGCATTGGCTACCGCACTCGGGGTGGATATAAAGGATATAAAAGAGGATCTAAAGACAACACACATGGAAATAACAAAAACATCAGAAGATAAAGGATCAGGAAATAAGTAATAACTGTAGGATATGAATGCAAAGTGCTTTGAGATAAAATAGTAGTGTTTGAAGATATAATATAGAAGGAACTGCATCAGAATCCTAACCCTGTGAAATTCGTAGCTGAATTATTTCCTAAAATAGTAGGAGAGTACTTTAAATCTGACACAGAGATGTCAACTGCTTATTATATATGTGGAGTGAATGCATCAAAGCCTTGATTGTTGATAGACTACAGGATAGAGAAAATTTGATGTTGATTCTCAGACAGAAAGATAAGATTGTATTTAAAAACACTCATTTTCATACCTCATAAAAATAAATTGGTGACCAAGAAGGCATCAGAGTTAATCCCGTAAGATTTCCAGATCATGAATACGCCATTTCTCCAGATGAGGCACTTTACAGAAAAAGACGGGCTTTGCAGTCAGAATTTAATCTCTTGACAACAAATGAAACTGAACAACTTTAAATTTCTTCATTATTACTATAAATACTGAGAGAAAGCTAATAAGTTTTTAGATCACCAAATCCACAAGCAAGAAGTTTGCTACGCAGTAACAGAAATTACCAATGCGACTGAGGATAAAATCATTGACCATAAAAATATAACTCCCATGTTTAAAGTGTATTATAAATCCTTATTAGGGAATCCGTTCCCGGGAAAACGGGAACGGCCAAGCTTGCATATATAGCGTGTAAAAATCGATCAAGAAATAACAGACTTATAGTTGAAAATAATTAAGTGGCACAGTTTTTTGGCCCACGGTGTAGTGTGTTGCCGATTAATTCAGTCAACAACAGACAAGCAGCAGTCAATCTCCCAGCTGACTGAGCACAGAGGACTGGGAGGAGTCTGCACTGTGCAGCGCACAAATGCCGGGACTGGGCAGAGTTCATTGACGTCTGTGCTATTGATAGCTTTGAACAACAACTTGAAATTGCAATGCGTCAGTCTGTTGCATCCGCATTATCTGTGCTAGGAAACTTGCCATCACAGAATGATGACAAGAAACTGGATGCATCAGTAAAAGCTGAAAAAGCGGTGTTTCAGAGCAACGGCAAATGCGACATTGTTTAGAACAAGTGTATCAGTATCTGATGACTGTGCCGCCAACTTCAGTGGAGGCAGAGCATGCTTTCTCAGCAGCTGGCATACTTTGGTGCGCTCTCGCCTGGACGACTGCACGCTTGACACGTTGTGTTTTCTACGCTCTTATTACCGCAACTAACTAGATACATGTCTTTATATGACAGCATGAACTGCTTGTAGTTACGGTTAGTCTTTTATTGGTGTCAACATATTGCAGTAGTCTCGTTCTAAAATCGTTCACATATGAGATGCCTGTGCACTGTGTCATTCCCGGGAATGACATGTGGGATTCCCGAATTATACTACACTCAGTTTAAAGGAGATCCGACACAATCTTAAGGAATTATTTGATACTTCACATATGCCACAGCTCGATACTCTTAGTGCAGAAGACCTCAGTAGAATTATATCAATATATTTCAACTAAGTTTGTCCTTTATTATTAACAATTTTCATAGTGAGAGAAAGCAAAATCCTACCTCAAACTTTTTTTGCCAAGTACTGTATTAGTTTTCATTTTCCCAAAGAAAAATAAGGACTTACTACAATGTGCATTGTACTTACTACAATGTGCATTATACAGACCAGTTTCACTTCTGAATAAATGATGTTAATACTTTACAGAGCTTTTAGAGAAGTTTTCATCAGTTGCTTCACTTCATGACAATTATCTTTTTCAGCCTTCTCAAACCTAGTCAGTATGTAATCTTTGGAAAACACTGGATTAAGACAGTAAGAGAATTGTATATAGATAATGTATGTTGTATTTGCATATTACGAACAATTATGCTTCAGATTTAACTTAACAGCAACACAATTTTTCCACTTTTTTCAGAATTTGAAATTTTGTTAAAAGAAATCTACACAATTTCCAGACATCACATCCATTTCTGTTCCAGAGGAAATACTGATCAGTCTTGAATACTCATACAGAATTTTAAAAATATATAAAAATCTCAAAGCATATTCCTTTCAATGATCCTAAGGTATGGTGGAAAAAGGACCTTTCAATGAATATCTTGGAACAGGAGTACAAGTCAGTGTGGACGAAAAAGGCACACTGACAACAGGCAGATAATATTTCTTTTCCTTTTCCGCGTATACTTCTATTTCTCCCAGCACACCAGTCAAACCAACGGAAATACCCCGAATCTACTCACCACGACTCCTTCTGCCTGCCTACCTGGAAAAATCCCGTCCAGTTACTTTTCGTTTCGGTCAGGAGGAGGTCAGCGACTCCCCACGCAGGAAAACGCCCGAGGTAGGCCAGTCCTAACTTTTACCAGAGCTGGTCTTCGATCTGCGGAAATCGGTCCACTTGGACGAACCCGCTCAGGGAGTCGTCTGCCCATCTCCTGCCCGACGTTGGGCGCCAAAAAACTGTGGACGAAAAAGGCACACTGACAACAGGCAGATAATATTTCTTTAGTTCTCTTTATTATTCATTCGGAGTCACAGTAAGTAGAGATTCAAAGAGCATAACTTATTGCCGCAAAGCTCAATTTGAACCCTGATCAAAAGCCAGGAGGGGTTTTTTATACTTCAGCATCTCATGATTAATAAGACAGAAAAACATCCTTATCATCTAAGTAGAGTTAAACAATATGTCTGTTGAGCTAAGCATTATCTGTGTTCTCAAAGCTAAGCACAGGAGAGACGCCTTGCATAAACTACATGTACTTTCTGCAGCCTTGTGACCTTGTCCCTGAGACATTCACTCTGAGAAAGGAAAAAACAAGAAACAGCTTAGATTTTATTCATGTGGACACTATTTCTCCTGAACCCTGGAATAACATATTTTTGTTAGTTCATAAGCCAAAGCGTCTCTCACTGGCAAGTTACAAAACAGTTATTATAAAAATTCTAATTTACTAAACACAAAATACATGGTGCTGAGGAGAACATTCTTCTTCTACATCAGCCATGCATATAATTCATTCTACTGTAGCTCTATATGTGCCATATACTCAATAATTCAACTTAAACTCTTTTATCGATCACACTTATTTAAAATTGTCAAAAATGTATCCAGAGCATGATCCAACTTGTGAACGTTGCCATCTTGCTCCAGCATCACTCTGTCACATGTTTTGGGAATGCAACAAATTAATATAATTTTAGATTAAAAAAAAAACTTTTAAATACGTACCAGGCAGCCTTGGTATCATAATTACTGCTAACCTATTAACAAATATATTTGGTGTACTCCCAGATGGGTTTAAAGTGGATAAAGACAATTTGATTATAATAATCAATATCATACTACTAGCCCATAGACTCACATTGCCCAACTAGAAGAATCTTATAACTCAGTGGGTAACTGATTTTCTATATGACTTCAAATTAGGGGGGGGAATTTGCTAAGAGGATCTGTCCAAAACTTTGTTTAAGACATGGCAATATTAAATTGAAAAAACAAATTAGAATAAGCATTCATATAGGGGGAAAAGATGATGTTTTTTGGTGTTCTTTTAATCTCCTTGCTAATGGCTCTCCTTTCTTTTTCTAGGCTGGGGTTGAATTCTTGTTTTCTATTAGGTTTTTGGTTTTTCTATGTTTGTGTTTTTAAATGTTCTGGAGTTTTTTCTTTCTCAAGAATAAAATTTAAGTTATTGTTGTAGAAGTTCTGTAAATCAAATTTTATCTGCAGATTGTATAGTGTTACTTTCTTGAAATAAAATTAAGAAAAATAAAATTTGCTGGATTGTACTCTAATACATACTTTTTTTGAATTGTATGGTTTCTCTCTACTCATAATTTCTTGTAGCATCTTTTCTCTCTGCCATATATATTTTTATTTTTTGTGCTACAGCTTGATAAAGAACACATTACTGTTCTCTGTAACACTTGGCACTAGTGCTGGCAACTGAAATGTATTTTACAGTAAAGTATTTAAGAAACTGGGGCATGGCAGCACAACAGGTAGGTCTCTAGGTCCTCCCTGCATGGAGTTTGCATGTTCTCTCTAAGTCTGTGTGGGTTTCCTTTGGGTGCTCTGGTTTCCTCCGGTAATCAAAAGGCTTGAGTTTTAGTTGGATGGATGATCGTAAATTGGCTCTAATAAGTGTGTTCCTTTCCGGTGGACTGGTGTCATATTCAGGGAATTGTTTCTACCTGGGATAGGCTCCTGCCCTCCACGTCCTTGCTCTGGATTATGCAGTCTTAGAAAAATGGTATGATTATTTAAGAAATGTATCTATAATAATAAAAGGCAAAGCCCTCACTGACTGACTGACTGACTCACTGACTCACTCATCACTTATTCTCCAACTTCCCGTGTAGGTGGAAGGCTGAAATTTGGCAGGCTCATTCCTTACAGCTTACTTACAAAAGTTAGGCAGGTTTCATTTCGAAATTCAAAGCGTAATGGTCATAACTGGAAACATATTTTTTGTCCATACACTGTAATGGAGGAGGCGGAGTCACGTGTCGCGTCATCACGCCTCCTACGTAATCACGTGAACTAAAAACAAGGAAGACATTTACAGCACGAGTCACACGCGGGAATGAAGGTAAATGACGTTAATTTTTGACTGTCTTTTAATACTGTGTAAGCATACATATTAACACATGTGCAATTAAACGTGTGCATTTACGGGGTGATTTCTCAGGCTTAAAAGCTCACCTTTTATCAAACGCGGGAACAAAGGTAACTGACGTTCACTGTCTTTTAATACTGTGTAACCATACATATTAACACATGTCCAATTAAACGTGTGCATTTACGGGGTGATTTCTCAGGCTTAAAAGCTCGCCTTTTACTAAAAAGGTAAATGCAAAACTATTTTCAATCAGTTTATTGAAACGCTCCCGTTAAGGATTGCAATAACATATTCGCGAGATAAAAGAACGAAGTAGGGGGGAAATGGAGGAACAGCCGCAAACAGCGAAGAGCAAAAAATTAATTAAACAATTGAGAACGGAGCGAGTTAAGCATACAAGCATGTTCATAAGGGAAACAAAGCACGGTGTAAAGCGTAAGTTTCAATTAAGTTTATAGAAACGCTCCCGCTGCGGATTGCAATAACATATTCGCGAGATAAAAGTTTAATGAGAAGACACGAGGTATAAACGAACCACACACGCCGTGGCGCAACATTAGGGGCAACAGTTTCAACCATTCTATGATCTGCTTCTCGCAACTGAAAGACGGCACATGGGCGGATGTTAGCCGACTTGCTGACCGCAACGTTAGGGGCTTCAACTATGGCGCTGACGCCACATCTCAGTGCCAACACTTTGCAGACTGTACTTAAAAGACACGCCCTCCTCACTGGACAGTTAAAAACACCAATCAACTAACGATGACATCAAGTATTACCCCAATCAAAAGTAGGAAAGGAGGTATCTTCATAAATGCGTGTGGGATGATTTGCATGAGACGCTGCTTTAAAAAAAAAAAAATGATAAAAAAAAATACGGGATTTATCCCGTCCAGTATTGATTCAAAACGGGACGCGCAATTTCATTCTCAAACGCGCATGATTCCGTATTTTAAAGGACGGGTGGCAACCCTACAGTGGCAGGTAACCACCCATACAATCACATTGTGATTCAGACTAGGAATGCAATGAATGTAATTACCCCGATCTACATACAAGGCGAAAGTCTTGCAACATTCAAAGATGATGGTTGGGATAAGTACACCATACAACATAAAAGAGCTTATGAAGCCTTGAACCGAAAAAAGCAAGATCTCAGAGATCGTAAAAAAAAAAATAGGAGGTAATGTCGTTTTACTCGCTGTAGACTTTAGTCAAACATTACCAGTTATTCCACGAGGAGACCAGCAGATGAACTCAACGCTTGTTTAAAATCCATGCTTCTCCCCACGCTCGGTTATATGTCGCGTGTTCTCGGGTAGGTGCACCAAAAAATGTATACATTTAAGCATGTAATGGGCAAACAAAAAATGAGGTATACCCGAAGGCACTGCAGTAGTACTTCATGTAACTTTACTTCTTAAATGTTAATGTTTACTGTTTAATAATTTATACGCTTCTATATGTTGTTCAAATTCTTTTATCAAAATACCACTGACAGCGCAATGCACGATAACATGGAGTGAAT